>NC_136758.1:472500-475000 GCF_936440315.1 Barbus barbus
GAATGTCAGCTGTTTTTTTAGTTAATGGTGGCTTATATAACGCTCTCCACTCTGGTCTTACGTTTTCACTTAATCTCAAAACATCACGCCAAGGTGTGTCGACTTTTTTATGTAAACCTTTTTTGTTAAAAAACTTTACACATACCTTATACAACTGTTTTCCATTAACATCATTAAAATCTAAACACAAATTCTTTAGTTGTAGGAAAATTCCAGAATGATCATTTAAATTGGGGGATAAAACCATTTTAGGAAAAGGATCCAAAACGTTAGGACAAATATGCCCTTCACAATAGTCTTTGAGCATATTAGATTCCTCTGATGTAAGAGCAGATCGCATCCTCTGTAATATTTGAGCCATTGTTCGAACAGATTTCATCTTCAGACAAGCAGTCACTTTTTCAGCATTAGCAAGGTCAGCCCCCACCAAAGTTACAAGTTTTTTTAAAGTTGTGATTTCAGCTTGAATAAAAAGTTCAGTAAATGTGCTACTTGTGCTCATTACATCCAGTCTTGCACCATTTATCAGCGGTTCTTCCAGCAACCAAAATAAGGAGTTTGTATTTTCGAACTTCTTTACATTAAAACAACTCCAAACCTTAAAAAGATTTTGATAAAAAACAGGTAAACATGAAATTTCAATCTTTTTAGGATCCATTAAAAACAGGGATTTGTCGAGGTTCATCTCTTGAACAGATTTCAAAATACTGCTGGTTACTGTTCTCCAGCTTGCATTTTCTGAAGTTTTTAAAAATCTCTGCAAAAACTGCAGTCGAAAAGTAGCAGTTCTGCTTTGCAGATGGACCAGTCCTTGTCCACCTTCCTCTTTTGGTAAATACAAAATATTTTGTATTACCCAATGTAACTTATCCCAAAAGAATTCTATCAAAAAAGATTGTATCTTTGCCAACAAATATATTGGTGGATCAACACAAGACAACCGATGCCACAATAAAGATGCAACCAAGTTATTTATTATAATCATCCTTCCTCTATAAGACATTGCTGATTTAAGCCACTTCCACCTGTCCAATCGACCTTTTATCTTCTCAATTACTCCTTCCCAATTCTTCTGCACAGTAGCTTCATCACCCAGATGCACCCCCAGATATTTAAAACCATTCTTTTTCCATATTAAACCACCTGGTAGATCTGGCGGTTTTTCTTTCCATTTTCCCAGCAACACTGCATCACTTTTTTTCCAGTTGATTTTTGCAGAAGAAATAAATTCAAAATCATTGGCTATTCTTATTAAACTTTGTATATCTTTCTGGCCTTCGATCATTACAACAATGTCATCAGCATACGCTGATAGCTTGATTGCATTGTCACATTTTGGAATTTTTAAACCAATCAACTCTTTTCTCAGTTTATATAAAAAAGGTTCAATTGCCAGTGCATAAAGCATTCCGGACAAAGAACAACCTTGTCTAATCCCACGATTAACCTTAAAAGGAGCGCATAAGCCACCATTAAACTTCAACACACCCTCAATGTCATTATATAAAGTTTTGATTTTATCACTAAACGCTGAATTAAAACCGAAAGCTTTCATAACTTTCCATAAATAATCATGTTCAACACGATCAAAAGCCTTCTCTTGATCAATGGAAATCAAGCCTGCATTTAAACCAAATATTTTAACTACTTCAAAAATATCTCTAATTAATGAAATATTATCAATTATTGACCTGCCAGGGATGCAATAAGACTGATCTAGATGTATAACCTCTTCTAAAACCTTTCCAAGTCTTGTTGCTAACACTTTCGAAAGTATTTTGTAATCACAGCATAACAAGGAAACAGGTCACCAACTTATTATATGAGTTAAATCGCCTTTTTTTGGTAAGAGAGTGAGAACTGCTCTTCGACAGCTTAAAGGTAGACATCCTTCGGTTAAACTATTATTTAGAACCTCCAATAAATCCTCACCTATTATATTCCAATAAGACTTATAAAACTCAATTGGAAGTCCATCTATTCCAGGAACTCGACCACATTCCATATTTTGAAGATTCGTATACAATTCTTCCAATGTTATGGGTTTATTAAGATCTTCATTGGATTCTTTCGAAATCTGAGGTAGATCTCTAAAGAAACATTGTTCTATACACTGATCTTCTTTGGACTCATTTTTATACAACTTTTCATAAAAACTGACTGCTCTCTTACGCATTTCAATTGGATCTGAAAGTAAAACCCCACTTTCAGATTGTAAAACGTTAATAAATCTTCGTTGTCCATTTTTCTTTTCTAACCCAAAAAAAAATTTGGATGGAGCATCCATCTCATTTGAGTTTTGAAAACGTGATCTTATTAATGCTCCTTGTGCCTTTAAACCCAACAGATCAGATAAAGTGGATTTTTTAAGTTTAAAATCATCAATAAGGTCTTGATTTCCAATTTGTGTTGAAGTTTGAAGTCTCAAAACTTCAGCTTCTAAAATCTGAACAGATCTAGCCAATTCTTTGGTGACATTCAGGGTGTATTGTTGACATAG
>NC_136758.1:480000-482500 GCF_936440315.1 Barbus barbus
AAGGTTTTCCACAGATAAGTATGTTCTACGCGATCAAACGCTTTCTCCTGATCTAAGGAAATCAAACCCATATCTATACCCATAATTTTAGAAACATCAAATAAATCTCTTATTAAATGGATATTATCAAAAATTGATCGTCCAGGTACACAGTAAGACTGACCAGAATGGATTACTTCCTCCAAAACCCTTCCTAGTCTAGTAGCTAACACTTTTGAGAGCAATTTATAGTCACAGCACAACAAGGATACAGGTCGCCAGTTTTTTATGTCTCTCACGTCACCTTTTTTTGGCAAAAGGGTAAGGACCGCCCTTCTACAGCTCAGCGGCAGAAGTCCTCCGACTAGACTGTCACTGAGAACTGCCAGCAGATCCTCCCCTATCACAGGCCAAAAGGCTTTATAGAACTCAACTGGGATTCCGTCCATCCCAGGAGCCTTCCCATTCTCCATACTTTGGAGAGCTTCATGCAGTTCACCTAGGCTTATAGCCCTCTTGAGTGCTGCATTAGACTCCTCAGAGACCTTTGGCAGTTCCTCAAAGAAACACTCCTCAACAACCCGATTCTCCCCGTGCTCACAACTATAAAGCTTTTCATAAAAAGCATTTGCTCTTTTCCGAATTTCAGTAGAGTCTGATATCAGAGAGCCAGTCTCAGAAAATAAAGAATGTATAACACGTTTTTGACCGTTCTTTTTTTCTAGACTAAAGAAGAATTTTGACGGCACATCCATCTGATCTATATCTTTAAACCGTGATCGAACTAATGCCCCCTGTGCTTTTACTCTTTGTATGTCAGACAACACAGATTTCTTTAAAAAGAGGCCTTCAATATGTGTTTGATTTCCACTTAACTGTGCCAATTCTTGAAATTTCAGAATTTCATCTTCTAAAACTCTAATAGATTTAATTATATCTTTTGTGACATTGTGAGTGTACTGTTGACATAATTGCTGGATTTGAGTTTTACCAAACCCCCACCATGTTTGCAACGACTGAAAACTTGCTTTTTCATTCCTAAAATTTTCCCAAAAAAAAAGTAAACGTGTTTATAAAATGTGCATCACTTAATAAATTTGTATTAAAATGCCAGTAAGCACTTTTCAGCTTGACAGAGTTTAGAGTTACTGTACATATAACTAGACTATGATCAGAAAACCCAACTGGGGTTATGAAGCAGTTCTTAAAAATACTGAGATGGTGCTTAAAACAATAGAATCTGTCTAATCTCGCTAATGACAACATGTTATCACGGGCATGTGCCCATGTATACTGTTTCAAATTCCCATTTAAACTCCTCCATACATCACATAAATCGTTTGTTTCAATCATCTGAATAAGTCGTTTACGAGAAGGCATGTGTGGTTCTACATGATTCCGGTCTATGTTACTCTCCACACAGTTAAAATCTCCACCTAAAAATAAATACTCTTCATCATTACATTTTTCTAAAGTTTCAGCAAGAGTATGTAAAAACACCATTCTTTCTGATGGTAAAGTTGGGGCATATGCACAAATAAAAACAAAAGTGTGATTCTCAAACTGAGCTCGAATCTTTAGCAATCTACCTTTCACAACCTCCTCCGTCTCAGTGGAACCAGGAGTAAAACTATTAGCAAATAAAATAGCAACCCCTCCACTAAGTGAAGATTTATGACTTAAAAAGGAGAGACCTTTAAATTCTTTTTCCCATTCAACAGCATTGGTTACATCACTATGTGTTTCTTGTACAAGTAAGACATCAATTTTTTTATGACTCATAGTTTCATATATCACTGTGCGTTTTATACGATCTCTAGCTCCATTCACATTTAAAGACGCAATGCGAATGTCACCCATTTGAAAATAAGAAAGTAAACCTAGACCATAAAGAAAAAAGCAGCCAATAAGGGCCAAACCTTTGAGCCAATTTACTGCCATTAACTTTTTAACTGGTTTTGTAACTTTGTCACAATTTTTTTCAGTCTATATACCTCTTTATTTGTGAAGCATCCCTCACTCATAAACATCCTAGTATTTTCCACAAAGTGTTTAATATCTGGGAAATAGTCAGCAACCTGTACCCCCCTCAGATTTTTTGTCAGTTTTAAAAACTTCCTGATTTCCTCAGTGTCATAATCTTGACATGTCCATTCATTCTGAGAACAACTCGAAGCACCAGAATCAGAGAAATCACTCTCGCTGCCAACATCATCAACATCAGACTCCTTTTCATTTTCTGATTTTCTAGCTTGTTTCGATTCAGAAACCTTGTCTTTCTTTTTTCTCTTTAAAGGTGTTTTAAAGACAGCTTGATCCATATCCGTCATTAAAATATCACCTAAAGTAACACTCTCTGAAGGGGACATTTTGTTCAACACTACACTGACATGTGGAATATCCGAATTCTCATCAGCCTTAGACTCATTCCCGACGACAACAGGGACAGCTAAATCATTCTCTCCATTATTATTTACTGTGACCTGATTCACCTCTTCTGTCTGTAAGAGAGGCACTGCAT
>NC_136758.1:487500-715000 GCF_936440315.1 Barbus barbus
CAACGTCACAATAGAGTACCCTAATCATGTCTATAAAGTTCTTGCTAAAACCAAAACCTGTTAAAGCACTCCACAAATATGAGTGCTCTACTCGGTCAAACGCCTTCTCCTGATCCAAAGATATCAAGCCACAGTCCAAATTTAACAATTTAGAGACATTAAAAATATCCCGAATTAAAGAAATATTGTCGAATATCGATCTACCAGGTACACAGTATGTCTGGTCCGGATGGATAACCTGACCCAACACTCCAGCCAATCTGTTACCCAAAGCCTTAGAAAGTATTTTATAGTCACTGCAGAGAAGCGAGACAGGGCGCCAGTTCTTAATATCTGTAAGGTCCCCTTTTTTTGGAAGAAGAGTGATCACCGCTCTTCGGCAACTCAAAGGCAACCCGCCCTTCGACAAGCTGTCCTTAAGTACCTCCAGCAGATCTAAACCCAACTCCAACCAAAAAGCCTTATAGAAGTCAACCGGGAGGCCATCCACTCCTGGTGCCCTCCCAGACTCCATGCTTTGCAGGGCCTTATAGAGCTCTTCCAAAGTCAGCACTCCTTCAAGATCATTATTACCCTCCTCTGACACCTTTGGTAGGCTGTCCAGGAAAAAGTTGTCCGCACAACACTCTGACTTGAGCTCACTCCTATACAGATTTCGAAAAAACTGTACTGCCCTTCCCCGAATACCAGCAGGATCCGACAATAACACTCCATTTTCGGAGCGCAATCCATGAATAAGCCGTTTCTGCCCGTTCTTTTTTTCCAGATTGAAAAAATATTGGGATGGTGCATCCATCCGATCAATGCTTTGAAAGCGTGAACGGACCAGAGCCCCCTGTGCTTTATGCCCCAGTAGATCAGCTAACTGAGCTTTCTTCTTTGAGCAGGCTTCTAAATAATGAATCTCGCCAGTAGATTGAGCCAAATTTTGAAATTCAATTATCTCTCTTTCCAAAAACTCTAAAGAACGAGTCAACTCCTTAGTAACGTTGTGCGTATACTGTTGAGTAAATTGTCTTATTTTTATCTTACCAACATCCCACCACTGTTGCAATGAAATAAAAAAAAACTTTTTTGTTCTGTAAGCTTCCCAGAAATGCTTAAATGATTCCTTAAAAAAATTATCATTTAACAAATTTATATTAAAATGCCAGTATGCGCTTTTTGGTTTTATTGAGCTTAAAATAAACTTACAGTGCACCATACTGTGATCTGAAAAACTTACTGGTGTTATATAACATTTATTAAAAATACTAAGATGGTGATTGAAACTGTAAAATCTGTCCAGCCTAGCTAATGACATAACATTATCACGTGTGTGAAACCAAGTGTACTGTCTCTCATTACCATTTAAGGATCTCCAAACATCACATAAATCATACTTTTTAATAATATGAATAACACGTTTACGCGAAGCCAAATGAGGCTCAATGTGATTTCGATCTAGATTATGTTCAGTACAATTGAAATCACCACCTAGGAACAAAAAGGTCTTCAGGGCAACAGTTTTGTAGCGTTGAACACAGTATGTCTAAAAAAACCATTCTTTCAACTGGTGCAGTTGGAACATATACACAAATAAAAATAAACACATAACTTTCGACAACAGCTCTAACTTTTAAAAGCCTACCTTTCACTATTTCATCAACATCATAAGAGATAGGACTAAAATTCTTTGTGAATAAAATGGCAACTCCCCCACTTATTGAAGTGTTATGGCTTAACACTGGGATGCCATCAAACTCCCTCGCCCAGTCAGCAGCATTTTTCAAGTCACTATGAGTTTCTTGTAACAAAACAACATCAATATCTTTCTGTTTAATTACTTCATATATTGTAGCTCTTTTACTAGGATCTCTTGCACCATTAACATTCAAACTAGCTACATGAACTTCACTCATAAAAAAGAAAAAAGAAAAGAAAAAACACCCAAATAGCCAAAAAACATCAGCCATTCTACTTTTAAACTTAACAGACATCATTGTTTAAAACAGTATTGAGATTCCTCACAATTTTCTTAAGTCGATAGACTTCTTTATTAGTAAAGCAACTCTCTGCCATGAGGCTTCTTGCTTTTTCAGTGAACTGTTTGACATCAGGAAAATATTCCTGCACATTCACACCTCTTTTATTTTTTGTTGATCTAAGGAATAACTTAATATCATCAAGTCCGTAATCCCGACCAATGAACTCCCCCTGAGAAAATGTCATACTAGAGTCAGAAGACCCACCATCACTTTCTGTATCCTGATCCATATCGTCTTGTACTTCACTCGTTTTACTTATTTTGGCATCAACCATTTTTTTAATCATCTTCCTTTTATGAGGCATTTTGAAAAAATGCTCTCCCTCCACACAAACCTTTGCACAAGCCTCTTGCAAAATCACTGAACTATTCTCTATAGCACTTTCATTTTGCTCATCTCCTTTAGCCTCAGAAAACTGTGCCACGCTCGGTAAATCTTTGACACTAGCCTCTGAAAGTGTTTTGGTGCGTATCGTGCCTGAGCGTTCACACTGCAGTGAAGTCGACGCAACAACACTCTCACCGGGAACACTCGTATCCGTCACCGCCACAGCCGAGCTCGGCCCCGGCAATACCTCCTCAACTATGTCAGCAACACCAAACGCACCACCACCACCCCCAGTACTCTCATTCACTACGTTTGCTTCCCTTTCTGAAACTTTGTCAGGACAATTGCGAATTAGATGTCCAGAATTACCACAACGAAAACACTTAGATTTCGCGGTAGTAACAAAAATAACGTATTCAAAATTGTCAATGCGAAAATTTAGCGTCATGTCTAGCTCGACATCATCCTGAATAATCATATACGCGAATCGCCTGAACGAAACAATGTGTTTCAACAGAGGTGATCCGCTATTGATTGGTATCTTTTTAATCGGAGATACCAATTTTCCATATCGGGATAAAGCTTGTGTCAAAATGTCATCACTTACGAACGGTGGAACATTTGACAAAGTGACTCTCTTAGCTGGCAATGATAGAGGAAGAACAGAGACAAAATCACCACCAATGACTATTCCCTGTTCAACTACTTTATTAACTTTATCTACGCTATTAAGAAACACCACAATGGCACTATTCATTCTGGAGGCGGATAGCACGCTCTCATGCCCCACAACCTCACCAATGGCAAGACAACAATCTTCCACACTCACCGCGGCGGCAACTTTAACCGCATTACGCCGCGTGAGTGAACTCAAACTCTGCACACATGGGGCCGACATGCTTCCCCGATAAAAGTGGATAGCACGCGGCCCAACAAAGAACCAAAAACTAAATACTAAATAGAAAAGACCGGAAAAACAGCAAGGGGAGAAAATAGAAAAAAAGCTTCACTCACAAGCCCTCCAACCACGCTCACACACTCCGTCAACTCGCACTCAGACACACCGGAAGTGAGACAGACAGAGAGAGAGAGAGAGAGAGACAGACAGACAGACAGAGAGAGAGAGAGAGAGAGACAGACAGAGAGAGAGAGAGCACCACTGACACCACATGCAGAAGCCCCCGAGGGCCCCCAAGAGCAAAGAAGTGACCCACAGAATGCAGAAGTCATCATCTTAATAGATTCAAATGGCAAATTCATCAATGAAAAACAGCTCTTCCCTGGCCACAAAACATTAAAACTCTGGTGCCCAAAAACAGATATTGCCCTACAACAACTGAACAGGGGAAATCTGGGTGAACCCAACCACATCATCATCCATGTGGGCACGAATGACCTGCGGGCACAGCAGGAGCGAGTGGCAGATTCAGTGACACGGGTGGCCATAAAAGCAACACAAACCTTCCCGACTTCAAAAGTAGTTATCTCCACCATCCTGCCCAGATCAGACTTCCATCCTCGCACCATTCAAAGAGTAAATGCAGACATCTCACGTAGATGTGCTGGAATGCCAAATGTTCACCTGGCACATCATCCTACACTGGACCTCTGCCATCTCTACGACCATGTCCACCTCCATAAAGACAGTGTTCGTGTGTTTGCCAAAACTCTTAAAGACGTGGCCCTGGGCCGAACCCCTAGCAGCCCCCCAAAGAACACTAGAGCAGCCACCACTCTTCAGCCAGTGAGACGCTTTCCCCCAACAGCACCACAAAACATCACCTCTCCAGGCTCGGCTGAGCAGTACTCTACAAATCCTACCCACAGGACTGCACCCCATGGCCAAGCCACTATGTACCCACCCCACCACCCTGGACCTGTACTTCGACCTCAGCCTGGACCTGGACCTGTACTTCGACCTCAACCTCCAAAGCCTGCTCTCTACTACCATCAGCCTACACCGCAGCAGCTAAGACCCCAGCAGCAGCAGCACCCTGCACCACAGGGCCCTCTCTCCTGGGACCAACATCAGCACAACCACAAAAGACCCAGAGCAGCTCCAGCGAGGAACAACAGCATCTCAGCAGAGCAGCAGCCTGGTCCACATCCACAACCCCACCGGCCCGAGCAGCAGGAGCACAGGAGTTATGCTGCAGCCCTAAAAGGTCCAAACCACACCAACCTAGTAGAGATTAAGGACCTGCTCAGATTTATATGCACACGGCTGGAACAGTAGTAGTGAGTAAAAGACATACTCTTCTTTTTTAATTGAAAAAAATTGTTTCATATACAGATATATGTATATACAAAAAAAACAAAAAAAAAAACGTGTACATCTGTTTACACATGCACTCTTTGATCCTTGATACTGTGTTGAACTTGGGTTTGTATTGATCTAGAGAAATATTAAGATTGTTGAATTTTTACATTTGTTGACAAAATGAAATCATTAATTATTACAATGTGGAACATACAAGGTATTAACTCATCCAGTTTTGGTAACAAAACCCAAACCTCAGATTTCAGAAAAAACATAACAGATATGGACATAATAATACTACAGGAAACATGGCGCAAAACTGATGAAGTCACTCTTTGTCCCCCAGGATACTGTGAAATATTTTTATCCTCTAGAAAACATGAAAAAATCACACGTGGAAGAGATTCAGGGGGGATCATAATCTGGCACAAACAAGAAATTGACAAATACATCCAAACAATTAAAAAAGAAGCATCACACATCTGGCTCAAAATCAACAAGCACCTTACCCAAACCACTAAAGATGTTTTCTTATGTGCCGTCTATATTCCTCCCTCTGAATCTCCATACTATAACGAGGAGATCTTTGAATCTCTCCACAGTGAGATTAACCACTTCCAGGCCCAGGGAAGTGTGTTGATCTGTGGAGATCTAAATGCCAGGACAGGATCTCTTCCCGACTACACCACAGATAACGGGAATAACTACATTTTTGGACAGAGCTTCCCACAAAACACTGTAAACTTCCCAAGAAATAACTCTGATGAGCAAGTGAATAAAAACGGGAAGCTTCTGCTGGAGCTCTGTCGAAGCCTCGATCTGTACCTCGTCAATGGCAGGGTGAGAGGTGACTCTCTTGGAAGGTACACCTATAGTTCATTTCATGGTTGCTCAACGGTTGATTACATGATCACAGATCTAGATTCATTCTCTTTCAGAGCATTCACAGTCAAACCTCTAACACCCCTATCAGACCACAGTCAAATTACTCTATACCTAAAAAGAACAACAAATACGAGCATACACTCACAGCCCAGTAAGCTGTACAACATTAGAGAGAATTACAGATGGGCACGAAACAGCACAGAAAAATATGTGACCGCAATTGACCATCCAAACGTATGCTTACTTATAGACAACTTTCTAGGCAGAATTCATCCTCGCAATCCAGATGGTGTCAATCTAGCTGTAGAGAACATCAATTATATATTTGAATATTTGGCCAATTTATCTAACCTCACATCCTCTAAGAAAATCCATAAAACCACACAAGAAAATGAAAAATGGTTTGATTTAGGCTGTAAAACCATAAGGAAAAAATTAAGACAATTATCAAATCAAAAACATAGACAACCAAACAATGCAGATTTACGCCATCAATACTGTGAAGAACTTAAACAGTATAAAAGTACACTCAGAAAAAAGAGAGAACAGTACATCAAAAATCAGCTAAAAACTATTGAGGAATCCATAAATTCAAACAATTTCTGGGACAACTGGAATTACCTGCATAAAAAACATCCTGAACAAGCAGCCATACAAAACGACACCTGGAAAAATCACTTTAAACTACTTTATAGTGAAATTATAATGACCCCAGAACAAACCCAAAAATATGAAAAAATGATTCCTATGGAACGTACAATTGGTAAATATCAAAACCCATTAGACTACCCCATTACAGAAAATGAACTGATTGATCAAATCCAGGCCCTAAAAAACAAAAAAGCAAGTGGTCCAGATGGCATCCTCAACGAAATGCTCAAGAACACAGAGCACAAATTAAGATCGGCTCTACTAAAACTGTTCAACTTGGTTCTGAGTGTTGGTCATTTCCCTGAAAGCTGGAACCGAGGACTCATAACGCCCATATTCAAGAGTGGAGACAAATCAGACCCAAACAATTACAGAGGCATCTGTGTGAGCAGTAATCTGGGGAAGCTGTTCTGCAAGATCATCAACACAAGACTTGTACACTTCCTTACAGAGCACAATGTCCTCAGCAAAAGCCAGATTATAGAACAACAGACCACATCTTCACCCTACACACCCTGATCCACAAATACATTAACCAAAACAAAACCAACATATTTGCTTGCTTTGTAGATTTCCAAAAGGCCTTTGATTCAATTTGGCATGAAGGTCTGCTGTCAAAACTTCTAGAATCAGGTATTGGGGGTAAAACATACAATATTATAAAAACAATGTATTCAAACAATCAATGCGCAATTAAAATTGGAAATAAACGAACAGAGTTCTTCACTCAAGGACGGGGTGTGAGGCAGGGCTGTCCACTATCACCGACCCTCTTCAATATCTACATTAATGAACTGGCAAAACTCCTGGAACAATCAGCAGCACCTGGCCTCACACTACATGACTCCAACATCAAGTTCTTGCTGTTTGCAGATGATCTGGTTCTGCTGTCTCCAACAGAAGAGGGTCTACAGCAGAACCTGGACATCCTGCACAAGTTCTGTCAGACCTGGGCCCTGACTATTAATCCTAACAAAACCAAAGTACTAACATTTCAGAAAAGACCCAGACTTCAGGGAAAGAGACACAATTTCAGCCTTGGTACGACCAATATTGAACATGCCACAAACTACACATACCTCGGGCTGAAGATAAATGCAACTGGTAAACTAAATTTGGCTGTGAATGAACTGAAAGAGAAAGCAAGAAGGGCCTTTTACGCCATCAAAAAATCTATCCAAATTCAAATACCAATTAGAATCTGGCTCAAAATATTCCAATCAGTCATAGAACCTATTGCATTATATGGCAGTGAAGTGTGGGGTCCTCTCCTAAATCACCAATTTGAGAAATGGGACAAAAATCCTCTTGAAGCCCTGCATGCTGAGTTCTGTAAGAGCATCCTCGGAGTACAGAGGAGCACACCCAACAACGCATGCAGGGCAGAATTAGGCCAATACCCTCTACTAATGCACATTGAGAAACGAGCCATCAAATTTTGGAAACACTTAAAAATGAGCAACCCCATCTCTTATCATTTTAAAGCCCTTAAAAACCATGAAGTGAACCCTGAAAAAAGTCCCCTGATTCAGATGGTCCTGAAGCTGCAAACACAGACTAACATGACTAACATCCAGCAGCAGGACACTCAAATACTCAGCCACAACATTTGGCCCAACCAAATTATAAAAGAACAAAAAGAAAATTATCTAACCTATTGGAAAGAAACAACAGAAAAACAAAGTAAACTTGAATGTTATTTGGCCCTAAATAGAGATTCCACAACTGCAGAATATCTGAGTACAGTGAAAGACTGTAAACTAAGAAGACAGATGACGAGGTACAGACTGAGCGGTCATACTCTGACTATAGAGACGGGCAGATATCGACAGCACTGGCTGCCCAGAGAGAGCCGCATCTGTCCATACTGTACTCATGGAGAAGTGGAGACAGAGCAACACTTCCTCACCAGCTGTCCTAACTATCAACACATTAGAGAGGCATTTTATCCACAATTTGAAACACTTTACCCTGACTTCAAAATGTTAAACAAGAAAACACAACTTCAGTATTTATTAGGTGAAAAACAAGATTGTATCTCACTAGCAGCAAGATACACTGATGCCTGTCACAAAAAGAGGGAGGAGTCAACAAATCAGTGATGCGCCCACACACACACACACTCACACACTCACACACACACTCACACACACTTTTAAACTGTTCACAGAATTCTAGAATTGATTTGTTCTATTTTGTTTAATTATATCTACACATGCATGTATTTTTTTTTTTTTTTTTTTTTTTTTTTTTTACATACTTGTTCTATATTTAATGTAAACACTATGCTTTGGCAATAC
The DNA here is from genome assembly GCF_936440315.1 of Barbus barbus. Lineage (NCBI taxonomy): Eukaryota > Metazoa > Chordata > Actinopteri > Cypriniformes > Cyprinidae > Barbus > Barbus barbus. The sequence continues at coordinate 495,951 of NC_136758.1, forward strand.
ATTGTAACAATTGTCATGCCAATAAAGCACATATTGAATTGAATTGAATTGAGAGAGAGAGAGAGAGACAGACAGAGAGAGAGAGACAGAGAGAGAGAGAGAGAGAGAGAGAGAGAGAGAGAGAGAGAGAGAGAGAGACAGACAGACAGACAGACAGAGAGAGAGAGAGAGAGAGAGACAGACAGACAGAGAGAGAGAGAGAGAGAGAGAGAGAGAGAGAGAGAGAGAGAGAGAGAGAGAGAGAGAGAGAGAGAGAGAGAGAGAGACAGACAGACAGACAGACAGAGAGAGAGAGACAGACAGAGAGACAGAGAGAGAGAGAGAGAGAGACAGAGAGAGAGAGAGAGAGAGAGAGAGAGAGAGAGAGAGAGACTTGAACAACTCTTTATTCATTAAAAAACTAATACAATTTTTTTTTTAAATATTGCCAAACAATTTTGGCCTCATCACGTATAACATATGTATATTAAACCCCCAAACACATGTACATTCAGAAACAAACAAAAAAAAAGAAATAATAAAACAAATTACAAATTTAGGAATAAAATCTCCTCTTGGTCAACCACACACAACACTTCTGCCTGTCCCCAAAACTCATTGAAAGCAACCACATTTTTTGTTAATTTAAAAAAAGCAAATTCTGCTTTAATCCTTGCAGATACAAAAGCCTTTAAAATAAGTTCAGGTTCAGTTGTCCCGCTGACTTTCCGCTTATTTTTCCTTGTAATCCATATTGCCAGCTTTGTTTCACCAATTAAAAAATTGATTAAAGAAATTCTTGCTTTATCTGTTGCAACATATTTTGGGCCAAATATAAATATATTTTCATCCATATCTTCCCCAAGTGCTCTAAGCCAACTTTTTAAAATCTGAAACACACCATTTAGCCTAGAACAATCTAAAAATAGATGCTTCAAAGTTTCTTCATGACCACAAAAGATACATTCCTTCCCCACACTGGGGTCAACACGTGTCAGGTATCTGTTAGTTGCAATTGCCGAATGCACAATCCTCCACTGAAGATCTGCAGTGCGTTTTTCTATAGGTGATTTATATAAAGACCTCCAACATCTCCTAGGAGAAGAGCCCTGGCCAATCACCTCCAACCACTTTGATTCTTTACATTCCTTCAGCTCAGATTGATGTGAGACTTTCACACATGATATATACAAGGATTTCTTTGAAACATCTTCAAACAAATTCAGTTCAGGTATACAGAAAGAAAGAAGTGATTCCTTCTCAGGCTTTTCATCTATTATCATTGAAATCTGAAGTTTTGGAAAACTTTCTCTCATTTCATCCTCTTGTTCACCACAACGATTTTCTAGTATACTTTGTCTGTAGATAGAAGGAAGAACTGAAAAAATGTCCTTCATTACTTTATCCATAAATCTCACAGACTTAATGCCCGTCAACCTACACAGTTCTTGGGGACTCTTCCACTCGTTCCCATTCTTTAGATCAGACAAACATGTGCATTCTGCTCTCACCATTGATGTTTGCAAACTTCTCATTTTCAACACATTTGCTTGTATTAGGGGATTGTTAAAGAGTGGTTCATTTTTTATCCAACCTTCAAGGTTTGGATCTCTCCTCACTTGAAAAACAGAATTCCACACTTTCAAAACTGATTTATAAAACGGAGAAAAATCAGTCCATTCCATATCTTTCAGACTGATTAAAAACAGATTAAAATCATATTTAAAACAATTCATACTACATAATAAGGAACAAGCTGTATCAGCCCAACAGATTTTTTCAGAGTACAGCAACTTCTGTACAGTCTGAAGCCTAAAAGCCTTGATTCTGCTTTTTATATCTATTAGGCCTTGTCCACCTTCACTGACTGGTAAATATAAAATAGCAGATTTTACCCAGTGCTGACCCGACCAAAAGAAATCATTTATTTTCTTTTGTAGTAAATTAACTACTTCATCAGGTGGATTCAACACATTTAGTTTGTGCCAAAGTGCTGAAGCAGCCAAATTATTTGCCACCAAGACTCTCCCTCTGAAAGATAACTGAGGCAGGATCCATGTCCACCGTGACAAACGGTCACACATCTTTTCATACATTCCTTCCCAGTCCTTCTGAATATAGTTATCAGTTCCTAAATAAATACCCAATATTTTCAAACCTTCTTTACCCCATTTCACACTTCCTGGTAAAACTGGTGGCTCTTCTTCAGACCAATTCCCTAAAATAAAACCTTCACTTTTTTCCCAGTTTACCTTTGCTAAGGAGGCATTTTCATACTTCTTTAACACTTCTTCTAAAGCAAACACATCTCTTTTACTTTTGATAAACACGGTAATGTCATCAGCATAGGCAGAAAACTTAGGCTTAACTTTTTGTTCCTTAATTAGCAGGCCATCTAAATGTATCCCCAATTGACGAAGCAAAGGTTCGATGGCTAAAGAATATAACATCCCTGACAAAGGGCAACCTTGTCGAATCCCTCTACGTACTGACACTGGTTGACTTAGCCCTCCTCCAACCTTCAACATTGTGGAAACATCAGAATACAACAGTTTGATCCATGAAATAAAAAGATCACCAAAACCAAAAGCCTTAAGGGAATTAAACAGATAAAAGTGACTGACTCGGTCAAATGCCTTCTCTTGATCAATTGCAAATATTCCAATATTATCACCATTCCTTTTTGCAATATCAATGATATCACGAACAAGGAAAATGTTGTCCATTATGGTTCTGTTAGGAATACAATAAGTTTGATACTCATTTACTATATGTTCTAAATACAATTTCAATCTATTTGAAAGACATTTCGCTAAGATTTTATAGTCAGTACACAAAATTGCCACTGGTCTCCAGTTCTTTAAAAGACCAAGATCGCCTTTCTTTGGTAACAAAGACAAAACGGCTCTTTTACAGCTTGTTGGTAACTCTTTTTTCTCATAAGATGATTTAAAAACATCAAACAAATCATCTTTTAATAAGTCCCAAAACTGTTTATAAAATTCGGCTGGAAGTCCATCAATTCCCGGTGCGCGACCACTAGATAGCTGATTAACAGCCTTTGTTACTTCATCAATGTCCATTTCAGCCTCCAGTTGATTCCTCTGTGTATCAGTCAACTTTGGTAACTCTTTAAAAAGGTCCTCCATACAGCCAATGTCACATGGGCCATCCGAAAAAAGTTCTGTATAGAAATCAATAGCCATTGTTCTCATTTCTTTAGGATCAGTTGTCACAGTTCCATCTGGTTTCTTTAGATGTAGCATTGACTTCCGCGCTCCTTCCCGTTTCTCAAAACTAAAAAAGAAAGAACTTGGTGCATCCATCTCTCTCAGAGAGAGGAAACGAGCTCTTACCAAAGCTCCCTTAGCCCGTTCATGAAAAAGTGAGGACAAGGCTTTCTTTTTTTCATTCAGTCTTTCAGTTGATTCACCATTCTGGTTAAATAGACTTCTTTCAATTGATTTGATTTCATCTTCCAGTTCCATAACAGTTTTTTTGAAACAATAGCCTGCATTTGCTGTATAATTTTGACAAAAGATCCTGATGTGCGCTTTTCCTACATCCCACCAATGCACAACATCATCAAAATCAGTCTTTCGCTCTCTCCATTTTGCCCAAAATAGATGAAATTTTTCACAAAAAAAGGCATCCTGCAACAATTTTACATTAAAATGCCAATAATAGCTATGACCTCTTGTCTTTTGTAAATTAAAAACAATCATACATAAATGATGATCTGAAAAACCACTTGGGTAAATACAAGCCTTCAAAATTCTATTACACCATTCTTTATTAATATAAAAGCGATCTAACCTGGCAAAACTAATGTGGTCACTTGAAGACTTGGACCAAGTATATTGCTTTTCTACCGGATGTTGTAATCTCCAAACATCACATAAATCTAAATTTCTTATTATATCATTTAAACACGTAGCAGAAAGAGGGCATGGTTCTTCTCCATTTCTATCTAATTTGAAATCTGGTGTACAATTCCAGTCACCACCCAAAACTAGACAAGCCTTTTTATCATAACTCCCCATTATACTTTGACAATTCTTAAAAACCCTTATCCTTTCTGCACCATTATTGGGTGCATAGACATTAACAAAGACAAAAGAAAATCCCAACAACTTAGCATGAACAGCCAGAATTCTACCCTTCTCTATCTCATCACTTGATTCAAAAGTTATGTCAATTCTCTTCGAGAACAAGATAGCAACACCACCCGTCGTATTAGTGCCATGACTTAGGAAAAGATGGCCTCCCCACCACTTTTTCCATTCTATCTCATTAGCTATGTCACTATGTGTCTCTTGTAAGAAAATTATATCCATATCCTTATTTTCAATATATTCTTTCAACACTGCTCTTCTTCTACCATCCCTTCCTCCATTAATATTAATTGTTCCTATCTTAATACTTCCCATCAGAAAAAAAGAAAGATCAAGAAAGAAAAAAAGAAGGGTTAGCAAAGAAAAAAACAGAGAATCCACCACAAGTGATTTAATCATTAAGGAGTTGTTATGCCTTTTTCAAGGACCATTTTTCTTCTCAATTTAGTTACGATTTTTTTTAATCTAAATCGTTTCCTTCTACTCAACTCCTCATAAGTGGCTGTCTGTTGAATTTTCAAAACTGATTGCAAAAAAATTTTTGTATCAGGAAAAAATTCACTTATCTCTATTGTTTTCCCAAATGTCGCATCCAGGAAATCATTAACCTCATTTACAGTATACAATTGGTCTTCACTAATCTGAGAAAGAATATCCGATGTCACTGAAAACCTATCATCATCTTCCGTGTCATCTTGCTCCTCTGCATCAATTAACTGTGACAAACCAATCTGTCCAGTAGTTTGTGGATCATTTGTGACAACCTTTGATAACTTAGACCGAAGACTCTCTTCGTCTTCATTATCGCCATCATTACCATCTACACATGGATTTTCTCTCTTTTCAGCACGAACCAAACTTCCAGTTGAATTTCTGTTTTGATTGTTCCTCCCTTCACCTTCATTTTCATCTTTGTTTTTCCCATCAACTGTTGTTTTATTTGGTTCTTCACTGGACTCTACCATTTCACCAATCTGTACGCTAGAAATAACTTCATTATCATTTACATTATTTTCTGGCTGCGTTTTGTTATGTGGGCAAGCGACCTTTTTGTGGCCAATGTCCCCGCATTCGTAACATTTCAAATTTCCGGTACTCGCGTAAATCATATACGATTTACCCTCATGTTTGATTCGGAAAGAAATATCAAGTGTTTGTTGATCAAGAAACATAAACACCTGACGCCGAAACGACAGCACGTGTTTCAGTGCTTCATTCCTGCACCTCAACGGGATCATTTTCACTTCACTGGCCATTTTTCCAAACCTCAACAATTCTTTTTCAATGTCACTGTTTAATATAAAGGGGGGCACATTAGAGATCGTAACTCTAACAGATTGCGATACAAGCGGTGACACAACAGTAAACGCTCCATTTACCCAAACGCCAGTTTCAATTAGCTTACTCACCAAACTTTCATCTTTAAGGAAAATCACCACTGCTTTGTTCATCCTTGACGCTGAAATTATATTCCCGTATCCAATTTGTTCACCCACAGCGACAAGCACTTCTTCTACATTTGAATCCGCGTCGGGTACACACCTGACTCCATGGCGGAGTGAGAGCGAGGCTACACCCCCACTCAGGTGAGCCTCCATCTCAGGCCTCCGCCACGAAGTCAAAAAACTCCCGAAAAACGAAGCGTAAAAATACTCAAGTTTAAATTAATCAAATTTATACACAAAGCAAAAGAAAGCCAACAATAAATAAATAGATAGGAAAAAATAGAAGAAAAACCAAAATCGCTCTCTTCACCCGTTTGGTGCTCCCATAACCCAAACCCCCAGCATGCAAAGCGAGAGAGAGAGAGAGAGAGAGAGAGACAGAGAGAGAGAGAGACAGAGAGAGAGAGAGAGAGAGACAGACAGACAGACAGACAGACAGACAGACAGACAGACAGACAGATAGATAGATAGATAGATAGATAGATAGATAGATAGATAGATATGCTGCGCGTTGGTTCGAATGTAGCGAATCAGCTTGTGAGTTAGATGACCAATCAAATCCTCAGAATCGCCCGCGGGGCGGGGCTTGTGCTAAACTAGTTTGGTGGGAAGAAACACGTCGTTATTCACACAAACACAGTTAATTAACAGGTTCATTCGGAGCTTGATTAGCTGATGAACAGGCCCGTCATGGCTTCATCTTCGGAGGAGTGCAGGTTTCTGGATGATCTGAAGAGGAATCGTGTTAGAATCAGTCTGTCCGACACACAGATCAGCGGCGTGATCCAGCGCATCTCTCAGAAGAAGAGCCTGATCCTACAGGACGGTGAGGACAGATTACATAACAACAGTATCTCTTTCATAACAACACCTTTAGATCCTTTTCCTTCTTCAAGTGTCTGAAGTGAAAAGCGGACGGAAATTTCCAGGCGTCAAGATCATTTTCGGACATGAAATTCTTAAAGGTAAACTGTGTGATATTTATTCATAAAAACATTTTAGCAAATAAAACAACTAATTTAAACGGTGCTTAAACGTATGTAGTTGTTGTTGATCCAGCCGAAATCATTTTTCTTCCTTTCTTTCTTTTTTAAAGTGGAATTGAACAGTTCAGCCAATCAAGACCAGCTGTGAGTGTCTTATATTAATGTTTGATCGATCATTTACAGTCATTAGTCATGTTACTGTCATAAGAGTTTGTCAAACTTGTTTATTTGTTGTATATTCAGTGTTAATGAAGAGCACAAATCCCAACTCCACTCGTTCAGGAAGAAGATATTAGGTAATTATCCTCATCCTCATCTTCATCTGTCTTGAGTTGCTGGATTATTTCACCCGCCTCCTCCTCTTCCTCAGGTGATGATGATGATGATGATGATGGAGATGAGGAGCGTGTGAGTTATGTGGTGATCGATGAGCTTCATGAGAAGTTTGGCCCAGCAGTGAGTTTAGTGCTTCTATAGAGTTTGTGCCATGTCTATTCTGCGTATGCATGCATCTAATATATGTTTCTTTGTTTTCCAGGTGATGCACATCCAACAGCAGAAAGTCATTGGAGTCGGTGCTGATGTCTTTGGACCGATTGCACAAGAGAGACTTTGCTGGCTGCAGGTTAGAGGAATAGTAATAGTAAAGTTTACCTTACCTAGTAAAACTTTATACAAAACAGCTTCACATTAATAAACAGGAAAATAACAATGTTAACATAAAAACACAAACAATCACTAATCAAACTAATTCTATTTCAGCTGCTCTACTCCATGAATTATGGAGCTTATAATATGACAAAACTATTTGAATTGTGTAAATTTGAATTATTGACAGGTGTCATTTAACAAAACTGAATATTATGTGGCACGTAACAGTTCTGAATTAGATTTTTTTTTTAAAACTTGAATAATGAACATTTGAAATTAAACAGATGTTTTTTATGGCAGTTTTTTAATAGACATGTATTTTCAAACAGCAGATTTTTTTGTTCTGAATTCTTTGAATGCAAATATCCAGTTTTAAAAAAATACAGCTTCAAGTTTTCAAGATGAAGAAGAAATTCGTAACATTAAATTCAATATTTAAAATTCAAAGCGCAGAAATTCAGATCGTACAGAAAGTAGGTCAGAGGTCATCCACAGGGAAGAGTAGATGATCTCCGAGAAGTGGAACGAAGCCTTTACTGCGACCGGGAGGAGATATGTTCGGTTCACTTAGGCTAGTTTTGTCCTGGACACAATATATTAACTCGTGGGAGTGTGATAATATGTCTGGCCACGAGATCATTTTGTTGATGTAATCCTGGAATCATCGCTGTTTTAGTATGGTTTCTGTTTTCAAAACTAATGTGAGACCAGTGTGGTGCTAATTCGGCGCGAGAAGGTGTCAATAAAAAGGTCCGTACACCATACTAATCAAGCAATTACAACTGTTTATTGTTGGTACACACAGCTGATATCAATAATAATGATAATGATCATAGGTAAATGCATAAAAGAATAGTGATAATCAAAAATAAACACATTAAAGAAGGATAATCATAAGCCAGTGCATAATATATGAATGATCATGAGTGAATGGATAAAAGATCATATTCGTGAGCATACACTAAACCTAAAACCCCAAGCAAAATATTATAACCAATATACAACCTCAGAACTGTGCCATCATCTTCACTCTTCAAAAGACTGGGCAGCCCGTTTCAGTCATCAGTAGAAGACCAACACCTGTCCGAGAAATGCCGGGCGACGTGCACTTATCCCACGGCTGAGCTTCCACTGAAACTGAAAGAAACCCCATGTTTTATACTTCAACATTAGGTGCGGGTTAAGAACAACCCTCCAAGTGAGAGAGGAAGCAAGTTGGCCAGACTCGACCCCTCTCCCAGTTGGGTGCCCTGTGTCTCATTTACAAAAAAGAGGAACCATTACTCAGCAAAATTTCTGAGGTTTTGCAATAAGTGTGTATTGTGCCAGATTTCTGCACCTGGATGATCAAACGACAACAGTTTCCAACCTTATCTTGAAGGTCAATGTAACCTCTCTCTCGTGCTTTCCCAGGAGATTGTGATGTTGTTTTGCACCAGTTGCAGACTTGCCCCTAGCATTTCAGTCTCTAAATGTTCATCCGTTGAGCGTACCACAAAAAACAACCCATCTCTTACAATCGCGCAGATAGGAAGCACACTCGGCCCGATTCTGGCTGAAATGCGGCTGTCGGCTCAGTCTCGGCATTGGTGAGAAGATAATGGGCCAGAGCCGCGCCGACTCTACAAAACACTTCTGGCTGACAGACGGCTTTTTCTATCTGAGCCGATCTCGGCTGAAAGCTGTTGTACGCGCGGCAGGTCCACACTCGGTGTAGTTTAGTGTCTCTATCTCTGGCCCGGGTTAGTTTAGTGTCTATCTCTGGCCCGGGTTAGTTTAGTGTCTCTATCTCTGGCCCGAGTTAGTTTAGTGTCTCTATCTCTGGTCTGAGTTAGTTTAGTGTCTCTATCTCTGGCCCGGGTTAGTTTAGTGTCTCTATCTCTGGCCCGAGTTAGTTTAGTGTCTCTATCTCTGCCCCGAGTTAGTTTAGTGTCTCTATCTCTGGTCTGAGTTAGTTTAGTGTCTCTATCTCTGGCCCGGGTTAGTTTAGTGTCTCTATCTCTGGCCCGGGTTAGTTTAGTGTCTCTATCTCTGGTCTGAGTTAGTTTAGTGTCTCTATCTCTGGCCCGGGTTAGTTTAGTGTCTCTATCTCTGGCCCGGGTTAGTTTAGTGTCTCTATCTCTGGTCTGAGTTAGTTTAGTGTCTCTATCTCTGCCCCGAGTTAGTTTAGTGTCTCTATCTCTGCCCCGAGTTAGTTTAGTGTCTCTATCTCTGGCCCGAGTTAGTTTAGTGTCTCTATCTCTGGCCCGGGTTAGTTTAGTGTCTCTATCTCTGGCCCGGGTTAGTTTAGTGTCTCTATCTCTGCCCCGAGTTAGTTTAGTGTCTCTATCTCTGGCCCGGGTTAGTTTAGTGTCTCTATCTCTGGCCCGGGTTAGTTTAGTGTCTCTATCTCTGGCCCGGGTTAGTTTAGTGTCTCTATCTCTGGCCCGGGTTAGTTTAGTGTCTCTATCTCTGGCCCGGGTTAGTTTAGTGTCTCTATCTCTGGCCCGGGTTAGTTTAGTGTCTCTATCTCTGCCCCGAGTTAGTTTAGTGTCTCTATCTCTGCCCCGAGTTAGTTTAGTGTCTCTATCTCTGGCCCGGGTTAGTTTAGTGTCTCTATCTCTGGCCCGGGTTAGTTTAGTGTCTCTATCTCTGGCCCGGGTTAGTTTAGTGTCTCTATCTCTGGCCCGGGTTAGTTTAGTGTCTCTATCTCTGGCCCGGGTTAGTTTAGTGTCTCTATCTCTGGCCCGGGTTAGTTTAGTGTCTCTATCTCTGGTCTGAGTTAGTTTAGTGTCTCTATCTCTGGTCCGAGTTAGTTTAGTGTCTCTATCTCTGGCCCGGGTTAGTTTAGTGTCTCTATCTCTGGTCTGAGTTAGTTTAGTGTCTCTATCTCTGGCCCGGGTTAGTTTAGTGTCTCTATCTCTGGTCCGAGTTAGTTTAGTGTCTCTATCTCTGGTCCGAGTTAGTTTAGTGTCTCTATCTCTGGCCCGGGTTAGTTTAGTGTCTCTATCTCTGGTCTGAGTTAGTTTAGTGTCTCTATCTCTGGCCCGGGTTAGTTTAGTGTCTCTATCTCTGGCCCGGGTTAGTTTAGTGTCTCTATCTCTGGTCTGAGTTAGTTTAGTGTCTCTATCTCTGGCCCGGGTTAGTTTAGTGTCTCTATCTCTGGCCCGGGTTAGTTTAGTGTCTCTATCTCTGGCCCGGGTTAGTTTAGTGTCTCTATCTCTGGCCCGGGTTAGTTTAGTCTCCGGCGGGCCGCTGCTAGAATGAAGGAGATCAGCGCCTGAGAGAAAGATCTGGAGGTTAATCCTGAGGAGATTTCGGCGGACACAGTTCTCAAGAGGAATACTTCAGCTGCAAAAAGTACGTTATTTAATTTATTTAATGTTCAATCTCGTGTTGTTTGATGTTTTAAATGCCACGAAGAGTATTTAGATAGTTTCTATTAGGAGGTTTAAGATGATTGCATACGGATATATTGAGTGTTGATGAGTAACGTTAGGCACGGCCTCTTTAGAAAAAAAAATTTTTTTGTTAAATTTATATTTATATTAAAATTTAATATTTTAATAAGTTAAATTCTATTTTGTTTGCTAGAATTCACTCGATCGTCTTTTTCAACGAGTGATTGCTATTGAATCATAGGAGTCGACTCCGCTGCTGGCGCCATAAATATCTATACGAGTGACTCTCTGATTTGATTCACTTAACCATTCTAATGAGTCATTTGTTTGTGAATCAAACTGAGCACGCTGTTGTAGCACCTGCTGAGTTTGTTTCCACTGCTGAATTTAATAATATTTATCTTGTGGTAACACTGCCGTGTGGGAAGCTCAGACACAGAAAAACACTTTAGATACAGTGGCATGCGAAAGTTTGGGAACCCCTTGCAGAATCTGTGAAAATGTGGATAATTTTACCAAAATAAGAGAGATCATACAAAATGCATGTTATTTTTAATTTAGTACTGTCCTGAGTAAGATATTTTCCATAAAAGATGTTTACATATAGTCCACAAGACAAAAAAATAGCTGAAATTATTAAAATAACCCCATTCAAAAGTTTGGGAACCCTTGGTTCTTAATACTGTGTGTGGTTTTTTTGTTTTGTGATGGTTGTTCATGAGTCCCTTGTTTGTTCTGAACAGTTAAACTGAGCACTGTTCTTCAGAAAAATCCTCCAGGTCCTGCAGAATCTTCAGTTTTCCAGCATCTTTTGTATATTTGAACCCTTTCCAGCAGTAACTGTATGATTTTGAGATCCACCTTTTCACGCTGAGGATGATTGAGGGACTCAAACACAACAATTAAAAAAGGTTCAAACATTCACTGATGCTCCTGAAGGAAACACGATGCATTAAGAGCCGGGGGGTGAAAACTTTTGAACAGGATGAAGATGTCCAAATTTTTCTTATTTTGTTGAAATATCATATTTTTCCATTTAGTACTGCCCTTCTGACGTGACAGAAGATACTTGCATGTTTCCTGGAAGACAAATGAAGTACAATTTACCTTGATCTTCAAATTCAAAAAGTTTTCACCCCCCGGCTCTTAATGCATTGTGTTTCCTTCTGGAGCATCAGTGAATGTTTGAACCTTTTTTAATTGTTGTGTTTGAGTCCCTCAATCATCCTCAGCGTGAAAAGGTGGATCTCAAAATCATACAGTTACTGCTGGAAAGGGTTCAAATATACAAAAGATGCTGGAAAACTGAAGATTCTGCAGGACCTGGAGGATTTTTCTGAAGAACAGAGCTCAGTTTAACTGTTCAGAACAAACAAGGGACTCATGAACAACCATCACAAAACAAAAAAACAGTTGTGGATCATCCAGGTAACCACACACAGTATTAAGAACCATAAGAACTTTTGAATGTGGTTATTTTAATAATTTCAGCTATTTTTTTGTCTTGTGGACTATATGTAAACATCTTTTATGGAAAATATCTTACTCAGGACAGTACTAAATAAAAAATAACATGCATTTTGTATGATCTCTCTTATTTTGGTAAAATGATCCACATTTTCACAGATTCTGCAAGGGGTTCCCAAACTTTCGATCCCCACTGTATGTAAGAGAAAGCTGTAAAATGTAAGTGCATCATGTTTTGTTCTTGAATGGAGGCCTAATCTGTCTGCTGCACTAGAGCAGGTTCAGTTTTTAGAGTGAATGAACTTTTGAAGCATATATATGCAGTATGAAAGTACTTTTTTTTTATTTAATCTGAACACTTTATATATGTAATCTGACTTTTTTTTTATTTTTTTTTACAGAAATTCTGAGCTGCTGCATGAACATTCATCAAACATATGAGGTGCGAATTCTGGGTCTGGTACTAATGACTGTAAAAAACTAATGCTTAAGATTTAATAATTGCCTTACAATATATATCTATACATATATTTCAAGGCTGCAATGTGGAAAACCTTTAATGCTGCTGAAATGGAGGTCAAGGGGACTATGAAGAGGTGGCAGATCAAAAGGGTGGACTTCAGGAGACAGACACACTCTGTGAGTTTAAGAGTCCCATCTCTTTAACCTTCCATACAATATCACATTTCTATCATTCAAATCCCTTGAAGGATTTTTATGCTGCACCAATTAGTTTAAGCAGCAACACTTCCCATAATATCTAATGTACTTGTTCATTTGTAAGAAGAATGTCATCAATGCTTATATTAGTCGCTTATTTACTGTCTCACCCTTATCCCTAGGTTACAGTAATCAGCTGATCCAGCCGGTATCCAGACCAGACGGTGGACCCGCATAGATAGATATACTGTGTATATGGTGGGCCAGACATATTATCACACTCCCACGAGTTAATATATTGTGTCCAGGACAAAACTAGCCTAAGTGAACCGAACATATCTCCTCCCGGTCGCAGTAAAGGCTTCGTTCCACTTCTCGGAGATCATCTACTCTTCCCTGTGGATGACCTCTGACCTACTTTCTGTACGATCTGAATTTCTGCGCTTTGAATTTTAAATATTGAATTTAATGTTACGAATTTCTTCTTCATCTTGAAAACTTGAAGCTGTATTTTTTTAAAACTGGATATTTGCATTCAAAGAATTCAGAACAAAAAAATCTGCTGTTTGAAAATACATGTCTATTAAAAAACTGCCATAAATTCAGTTTAATTTCAAATGTTCATTATTCCAGTTAAAAAAAAATTGAATTCAGAACTGTTACATGCCACATAATATTCAGTTTTGTTACATGACGCCTGTCAATAATTCAAATTTACACAATTCAAATTCAAATAGTTTTGTCATATTATAAGCTCCATAATGAAATCCATAGAATTTTTCCCAAATTCTGTGTTTTCCAACGTATTAGTTTTAAAAAGTTTAAGAAAAACAAATTCAATTTAATTTTTTCCAAATTGTTTCATTTAAATTTCTCTGGATTCTATGAAATTGTATTAATTTTTATTTATTCATCCAAAATTTGCCCAATTCAATGACATTTCATGTTTTACAGTAAATTCCATTTTAATGACTGGTGTTCGGGTCAGAAGACAGTAATGTTGTCATTCAGCTCAGTTCTGATTATTAACTCTTAAACCCTTGTGAATAATTTGACAGGTTGCCACTAAGAAGGTAGTGTACCTGTTTGATGTCCTCCTGCTCGGCGGGCAGGTGTTTAAAAACGGCCTGTGCATGATTCTGGAGAATCCTCACATCCTGAAGGTCAGGTGACTGTTTAGTGTCAGCAGAAGTGTGGCCGAGGAGCCGAGGTCTTACTGAATCTTCTGACTCCTCAGGTGGCTCATGACTGCCGCTGCATCGCCCGCTGCCTGAGAGCAGAGTTCAGAGTCAACCTCACCAACGTCTTTGACACACAGGTGCGTCTGAGTCTGATCCTGCAGAGATACACACCTGAGCCAGATCATTAAAAATGAGCTGCACTACTCCTGCTTCAAGTCCAGAAGTTTAATTCTACAGATTGTCTTAGAACTAGTGCTGTCAATCGACTGAAAAAAGTAACTAATCAAACATGTTTTCTGAAATGAATCCTGATGAATCCCACCTAACATTAAAGTTCGACTTTTATATTGGAATAATTTCACATTCAATCTTCAAATTAATGAAGAAACAACAAAGACCGTATATTTTTTAAGATGTGACCCTGGACCACAAAATCAGTCATAAGGGTCCATTTTTCAAAACTGAGATGTATCCATCATCTGAAAGCTGAATAAATGATCTTTCCATTGATGTATGGGTTGTTATGATAGGACAATATTTGTCTGAGATACAACTATTAGAAAATCTGGAATCTGAGGGAGCAAAAAAATCTAAATATTGAGAAAATCTCCTTTAAAGTTGTTCAAATGAAGTTCTTAGCAATGCATATTACTAATCAAAAATTAAGTTTTGATATATTTACAGTAGGAAATTTAATATTTTCATGGAACATGATCTTTACTTAATAAAAGAAAAAGAGAAATGTATAATTGTGATCCATACAATGTATTGTTGGCTATTGCTACAGATATACCTGTGTTACTCATGACTGCTTTTGTGCTGCAGGGTCACATATATATGTTTAGTGGCATCTTTTTTTTTTTTATGGCTGAAGGCAAGTATCACTGATACCAATATTTCTGATGACTTTATAAAATAATTTTTTCCTCAAATACTTAATCATTGACTACAGCCATTCAACATTACAGTATAATTGAGAGCTATCAATTTTAAGACTTTAAAAAATAACTTCTAATTTAAGTTGACTTAATCTTCACATAAACCCATTATAATAAATGTCATATTTACCTGTGCTCTTCAGCAGAAATATACAGAAATTGAATAAAGTTATCAAATATTCTACATTATAGATGAATTATTAAAACTACAGCAGTTATTGGTTTCCTTTTTCTCTCTCTCTCTTGTGTTTGATGCAGAGTCATCACAGCAGCTGGTTATTCTGTTATTTGGCTGCTGCTGAACATGACACGGATCTGAAACGCACGCTCATAGCTTCAGTCACACTTTAAAATGAAGTGATACAGGCTACAGTGCTATGAGCGCAGTATAACGCAGGAAAATGAGTTTTTACTGACATGGCCTGAGAGCATCTCCTCTGACTGCAGCTCGCTGTTGTTCTGCTGAGAATAACTAAGAGTTAATCAGTTGTGAAATGAGTTTGCGCTGTAAAGCACTGACAGTAGTGTGATTCTGTAGCTGGTGTTTGTGTTCAGCTCTCTCAGAAGTGCTGACGGTGTGCTGCTCCGCAGGTGGCTGATCTCATGCTCTTCTACAGCGAGACCGGAGGCTTTCTCCCGGACCGAGTCAGCTCTCTCCAGGAGGTGCTCCGGCTTCACCTCAAGCTCCCCGCTGCTGACCTGACACCTGTGTGCTCCAAAGAGCGCCACCGCAAGGTCCCAAACCACACCACGTGTCATTAGAAGAGCAGTAGAACAGTAAAGGTGTATTAATGTGTTGTCACGAGCTGCTGAAGAGGTTTGACAGGCTTCATTAGCAGTGTTTCCCACAGGACTCACTGATGCATCAATCTGGGACACAATGAGCTTCAACCCTTTTTTCTTTTGTAGCTGGACTTTAAAATGGACTCTAACCTCTGTTTCAGTCCACATTACATTCACACTGCTGTTTATTTAGAAGCCAAACAATTTGAGTGATAATAGTAATTAATCTATTTTTATTAATTTCTTTATTATTGTCTAATACAGAAATACATTGTTGTTGTAATACATCTGTACTGTAAATTCAAACATTTTTATTTCATACACTAAAAATATTTCTGATCCCAAACTTTTGAATGTTAATGTTTGTTTTTTAAAAAAGTCTCTTATGCTCATCAAAGTTGCATTTACTTGATAAAAAAAATACAGAAAAAAACATAATATTATGAAATATTATTGCAATTTAAAATAATGGTTTACTATATTAATATACTGCAAACTGTAATGTATTTCTGTGATGTGCAGCTGTATTTCCAGCATCATTACTGCAGTCTTCAGTGGCACATGATCTTCAGAAATCATTCTGATTTATTAACAATCTGCTCAGTTTTTGCTGCTTAATATTTTTTTGGAACCAGTGATACTTTTTTCAGGATTGAATAAAAAGTTAAAAAGAACAGCATTTATTAAAAAAAGAGAAATCTTTTGTAATATACACTACCGTTCAAATGTTTATTTTTTTGAGAGAAATTAATAAAAAGTGATGTGAAGACTTGTATTGTTAGAAAATAATTTTCTAACAATACAAGTCTTCATCACTTTTTATTAATTTCTCTCATAAACAAAACAAACTTTTGAATGGCAGTGTATATTTAAATGGAGTATTTTATCATTCAGTAGTATAATAATAATACTTCTGTGTTGATTTGTTCTTTGTTCTGTTGTGCTTGTAATTTGCTGCTGCTTTTATTCGTGATATCCTGTCAGCCGTGTTGTAGACGGGTCTCTTCTCTCGTGTCTCTGAGCTGCTGTAACACGGTCTCTTCTCTCGCGTCTCTGAGCTGCTGTAACACGGTCTCTTCTCTCGCGTCTCTGAGCTGCTGTAACACGGTCTCTTCTCTCGCGTCTCTGAGCTGCTGTAACACGGTCTCTTCTCTCGCGTCTCTGAGCTGCTGTAACACGGTCTCTTCTCTCGCGTCTCTGAGCTGCTGTAACACGGTCTCTTCTCTCGCGTCTCTGAGCTGCTGTAACACGGTCTCTTCTCTCGCGTCTCTGAGCTGCTGTAACACGGTCTCTTCTCTCGCGTCTCTGAGCTGCTGTAACACGGTCTCTTCTCTCGCGTCTCTGAGCTGCTGTAACACGGTCTCTTCTCTCGCGTCTCTGAGCTGCTGTAACACGGTCTCTTCTCTCGCGTCTCTGAGCTGCTGTAACACGGTCTCTTCTCTCGCGTCTCTGAGCTGCTGTAACACGGTCTCTTCTCTCGCGTCTCTGAGCTGCTGTAACACGGTCTCTTCTCTCGCGTCTCTGAGCTGCTGTAACACGGTCTCTCCTCTCGCGTCTCTGAGCTGCTGTAACACGGTCTCTTCTCTCGCGTCTCTGAGCTGCTGTAACGGTCTCTCCTCTCGCGTCTCTGAGCTGCTGTAACGGTCTCTTCTCTCGCGTCTCTGAGCTGCTGTAACACGGTCTCTTCTCTCGCGTCTCTGAGCTGCTGTAACACGGTCTCTTCTCTCGCGTCTCTGAGCTGCTGTAACACGGTCTCTTCTCTCGCGTCTCTGAGCTGCTGTAACACGGTCTCTTCTCTCGCGTCTCTGAGCTGCTGTAACACGGTCTCTTCTCTCGCGTCTCTGAGCTGCTGTAACACGGTCTCTTCTCTCGCGTCTCTGAGCTGCTGTAACACGGTCTCTTCTCTCGCGTCTCTGAGCTGCTGTAACACGGTCTCTTCTCTCGCGTCTCTGAGCTGCTGTAACACGGTCTCTTCTCTCGCAGGAGTGTCCTGAGGTGTGGTATGCCCGTCCGTCTCCACCTGCCCTGATGAACATCATGGCCGCTTCGGTCAGTCATCTTCTCCCGCTGCGCCTCGTGCTTCTGGACGCTCTGATGTCAGATTACACCATCCTGGTAGATGCTTATATGAGCAGCTACCACAACCAGTCTCTTCACATTGAGCAGGTGAGAACATGCACGCATGGCTTTAATATCAGAGCTGTTTCCTTAAACCTATTTACTAATATGATTCATAAACGGGGAACCTAATAAAAGGAGTAGTTCACACAAAAATAAACATTTGATGAAAATGTGTTCACCCTCAGGCCATCCCAGATGTAGATGAGTTTGTTTGTTCATCAGGTTTGTAGAAATGTGTCTCTGCATCAGTGTCTCAGCAATGGATGCTCTGCAGTGAATGGGTGCCGTCAGAATGAGAGTCCAAACAGCTGATAAAGACGTCTTTATCTTTACGTCTTATCTGAATCAGGAGAGAAATCTGCACAGATCAAGCACTGTTTGCTCTGGTTTTGATGAGAGCAACAACAGGAGATGCACTTTTTCACTGGAGGAAGAGTTATTATGGATTATGGACTCTATGGTATTTTAGTTAAAAACGTCTTAATGATGGATTTGTCTCAGCTTTGGTCTTCTCCAGATGTTAACTGATGGACTGGAGTGGTGTGGATTATTGTGATGTTTTTATCAGCTGTTTGGACTCTCATTCTGACGGCACCCATTCACTGCAGAGCATCCATTGCTGAGACACTGATGCAGAGACACATTTCTACAAACCTGATGAACAAACAAACTCATCTTCATCTCAGAGGAACTGAGGGTGTGTGCAATTTAATTTTTGGCTGAACTATTCCTTTTAACAAACAACCCAATGTTAAGTGAATACAATTTACAAATGTTTGACCTTTTTTTCATTCCAAAAATATGGTTTACAAATGAAAAAAAACATGATCGGAATTCTATTTAAAAACGTCTTGGCTCTTCCAAGCTGTATAATGGCAGTGAATGGCTGTTATTTTTCAGTAATCCAAAAGAAGTCCAATGAGGCGCATGCATCCATAATAAACAGTGCCTCACACGGCTCCGGGGGGTGAATAAAGGCCTCCCGCAGCGAATCCATGCGTTTTTATAAGAAAAATATCCATGTTTAAAACGTTATAAACCGTAATCTCGTGTTAACTGTCACGTTCACAATAGAACAGCGTTCCGGCGGATGACGGAGGACATCAGCGTAGCGTAAGCTCCGGTGAGAATATGCTAGTCTCTCGAGAACCAACGTTTGTTTACAGGAGCAAAGGAAGCAAAGGAAAACCAGTCTGTTCTTGGCTTAAAATCAAAATGACACACTTTTCTTTACAAATCCTCGTTTTGTGCTTCTAATTCATGATCTGCGTTTTGTTTTTCTCTCTCCTCTGCACTTCAGCGTTCATCATTAATCACCAGTGTGTGCGACGCATATGTCCTCCATCATCTGTTTCTTACTAAACGCATCAGTTCACTGCGGGAGGCCTTTATTCACCCCCCAGAGCCGTGTGAGGCACTGTTTATGGATGGATGCACTTTACTGGACGACTTTTGACTTGAAAAATAACTGCCATTATACAGCTTGGAAGAGCCAGGACGTTTTTAAAATATAACTCCGATTGGATTCGTCTGAAAGAAGAGTCATATACACCGAGGATGCCTTGAGGGGGAGTAAATCATGGGCTAAATTTCATTTTTGGGTGCGCTAACCCTTTAATGAGTCATCTACACTGTTATCCAGTCATAGCGTTTGATTGTCCTGTCTGTTGTTGTTTGATTATTATAAGTGATAAAACAGAGAGCAGCTGTGTCCAGTGCAATCCACAGAAACACATTTCCCTCAAACTCACTGGAAATACCAATATGTGCTGAATGAATCAAATTCAGCTTTGCTCACTTTAGACTGATTTTCTGATTCCTCATATTTAATATTATACGGAAATGGTTTCCTCTTGTCAGTGTGTGTGCCAAATTTCATGAAGATTGGACTTAGATGTGGGAGATCTGTGGAAAGGTCCAGGCGGTCAGTGTGTGAGCGACGTGATGAATGGAGCGGACTCTGGAGCTGTGTGTAATAGTGTTGTGTGTGTGTGTTGTTGTATCAGAGTCAGTGGACGCTCCCTGCAGAAGTGGAGGAGCTGCTGTGTGTGCGGCAGGAGCGGATGGACTGGGCGGCTCGACGGTACTCTCTGACCGATGCCGGCCTGCTGAGACGCTCCAGCTTCAACCCTCACACCGACTCTGTGTCTGAGATCAGATGAAACCTTGTCCAAATAGCAGCAAGTTAAGTTAAAGCCCTGTTTGAACTGTCTGTTCAGTCTGATGCAAAAGAAGACAGATTTTTTGTTTATGTGCAGCTTGTTGGAGTTCATAAGGCTCCGCTTCTTTACTCTGCTGTAACGTGTGAGGAGTATTTTTGCATGTAAAGCTGTTACGTTGCTGCTGATGCTGGTTGTTTTGTTCATAATGTGAAGAATTAAAAAGCCTGTTTTTGCTCCTCCTCCTTTCATTGTGTCCTGATTGTGTGAGTCAGTCCTGCAGATCTGACACTCTGAGGGACGAAACCAACGGGGGGCGCTACAGTAAAGGAAGACATGCTCCGGATGGAAGAACGAGGCATGTTTCAGCTCACAGCAGAATTAAGATTTATATTTTAATATTTCAGATCTTCTGTTGCGGTTCAAAGCTTGGGCTTGGGTTATACCGGATCTTTAGAAGTTTGTGAATGTTCAGCGAGACAGACACTTCTACAGAGGCTGCATGAAACCCTGCATGTGTGCATCGTTGCTCTATTTCCAGAGACTTTAATGGTGAACATGAGCAATTAATAGCAATCCAGTGATTTCTTAGACTGTACACTGAATTTACAGTGCCATCTTTATTTCTATAGGGATTTATATAATACAGATCGTTTCAAAGCAACTTGACAAGAAAATTAAATATTAATCAATTATAAAACATCAATTCCAACTATAAAGCAGCTCTATAGAAGACCGAGTTCAGGGCTGTAAAATACTTGAGTAATTTTACTTGATTACTGTACTTAAGTATTATTTTGAGGGATTTGTTTTACTTTATTCAAGTACAATTTAAACAGAGTACTTGTAGTTTACTTCATTACGTTGCGTTTCTGGCTTCATGTGTTCACCTTCAAATCTAAGGACGCATATTGAGGTAGCTAAGTTGCTTTTATTTATTTTTTTACCAAAAAAAAGTATATTCATTATTTTTGTCCATTTTGATAAAGCCATTAGCTGTCTATATGGCCTGAACAGATGAGATTGAATACAAACAAAATCAGTGAGAATTTATACAATTCATGTTTTGTTGGGACTGATTGCTGTTTTTAAATTAAATGTTGCAAATCTCCAAA
This sequence comes from Barbus barbus, assembly GCF_936440315.1. NCBI lineage: Eukaryota > Metazoa > Chordata > Actinopteri > Cypriniformes > Cyprinidae > Barbus > Barbus barbus. The sequence continues at coordinate 516,931 of NC_136758.1, forward strand.
AAGTGTTTACCAGAACATTGTATATAAAATTAGTAGATAAAAGGATAAAAGTAGATGTCATATTATAATGAAACATGGAGCAGCACTTAGGACTGTTTGTGTGTAGGGGGTGTGTTTGTGTGTATGGGGCGTGTTTGTGTGTATGGGGCGTGTTTGTGTGTATGGGGCGTGTTTGTGTGTATGGGGCGTGTTTGTGTGTATGGGGCGTGTTTGTGTGTAGGGGGCGTGTTTGTGTGTAGGGGGTGTGTTTGTGTGTATGGGGCGTGTTTGTGTGTATGGGGCGTGTTTGTGTGTATGGGGCGTGTTTGTGTGTATGGGGCGTGTTTGTGTGTATGGGGCGTGTTTGTGTGTATGGGGCGTGTTTGTGTGTATGGGGCGTGTTTGTGTGTATGGGGCGTGTTTGTGTTGAGGCGGTGTGTTTGTGTGTATGGGGCGTGTTTGTGTGTATGGGGCGTGTTTGTGTGTATGGGGCGTGTTTGTGTGTATGGGGCGTGTTTGTGTATGGGGCGTGTTTGTGTGTATGGGGCGTGTTTGTGTGTATGGGGCGTGTTTGTGTGTATGGGGCGTGTTTGTGTTGAGGCGGTGTGTTTGTGTGTATGGGGCGTGTTTGTGTGTATGGGGCGTGTTTGTGTGTATGGGGCGTGTTTGTGTTGAGGCGGTGTGTTTGTGTGTATGGGGCGTGTTTGTGTGTATGGGGCGTGTTTGTGTTGAGGCGGTGTGTTTGTGTGTATGGGGTGTGTTTGTGTGTATGGGGTGTGTTTGTGTTGAGGCGGTGTGTTTGTGTGTATGGGGCGTGTTTGTGTGTATGGGGCGTGTTTGTGTTGAGGCGGTGTGTTTGTGTTGAGGCGGCGTGTTTGTGTGTATGGGGCGTGTTTGTGTTGAGGCGGTGTGTTTGTGTGTATGGGGCGTGTTTGTGTTGAGGCGGTGTGTTTGTGTGTATGGGGCGTGTTTGTGTTGAGGCGGTGTGTTTGTGTGTATGGGGCGTGTTTGTGTTGAGGCGGTGTGTTTGTGTGTATGGGGCGTGTTTGTGTTGAGGCGGTGTGTTTGTGTGTATGGGGCGTGTTTGTGTTGAGGCGGTGTGTTTGTGTGTATGGGGCGTGTTTGTGTTGAGGCGGCGTGTTTGTGTGTATGGGGCGTGTTTGTGTTGAGGCGGCGTGTTTGTGTTGAGGCGGCGTGTTTGTGTGTATGGGGCGTGTTTGTGTTGAGGCGGCGTGTTTGTGTGTATGGGGCGTGTTTGTGTTGAGGCGGCGTGTTTGTGTGTATGGGGCGTGTTTGTGTTGAGGCGGCGTGTTTGTGTGTATGGGGCGTGTTTGTGTTGAGGCGGCGTGTTTGTGTGTATGGGGCGTGTTTGTGTTGAGGCGGTGTGTTTGTGTGTATGGGGCGTGTTTGTGTTGAGGCGGTGTGTTTGTGTGTATGGGGTGTGTTTGTGTGTATGGGGCGTGTTTGTGTTGAGGCGGTGTGTTTGTGTTGAGGCGGCGTGTTTGTGTGTATGGGGCGTGTTTGTGTTGAGGCGGTGTGTTTGTGTGTATGGGGCGTGTTTGTGTTGAGGCGGTGTGTTTGTGTGTATGGGGCGTGTTTGTGTTGAGGCGGTGTGTTTGTGTGTATGGGGCGTGTTTGTGTTGAGGCGGTGTGTTTGTGTGTATGGGGCGTGTTTGTGTTGAGGCGGTGTGTTTGTGTGTATGGGGCGTGTTTGTGTTGAGGCGGTGTGTTTGTGTGTATGGGGCGTGTTTGTGTTGAGGCGGTGTGTTTGTGTGTATGGGGCGTGTTTGTGTGTATGGGGCGTGTTTGTGTTGAGGCGGCGTGTTTGTGTGTATGGGGCGTGTTTGTGTTGAGGCGGCGTGTTTGTGTTGAGGCGGCGTGTTTGTGTGTATGGGGCGTGTTTGTGTTGAGGCGGCGTGTTTGTGTGTATGGGGCGTGTTTGTGTTGAGGCGGCGTGTTTGTGTGTATGGGGCGTGTTTGTGTTGAGGCGGCGTGTTTGTGTGTATGGGGCGTGTTTGTGTTGAGGCGGCGTGTTTGTGTGTATGGGGCGTGTTTGTGTTGAGGCGGCGTGTTTGTGTTGAGGCGGCGTGTTTGTGTGTATGGGGCGTGTTTGTGTGTATGGGGCGGCGTGTTTGTGTGTATGGGGCGTGTTTGTGTGTATGGGGCGTGTTTGTGTTGAGGCGGTGTGTTTGTGTGTATGGGGCGTGTTTGTGTTGAGGCGGTGTGTTTGTGTGTATGGGGCGTGTTTGTGTGTATGGGGCGTGTTTGTGTTGAGGCGGTGTGTTTGTGTGTATGGGGTGTGTTTGTGTGTATGGGGTGTGTTTGTGTTGAGGCGGTGTGTTTGTGTGTATGGGGTGTGTTTGTGTGTATGGGGCGTGTTTGTGTTGAGGCGGTGTGTTTGTGTTGAGGCGGCGTGTTTGTGTGTATGGGGCGTGTTTGTGTTGAGGCGGTGTGTTTGTGTGTATGGGGCGTGTTTGTGTTGAGGCGGTGTGTTTGTGTGTATGGGGCGTGTTTGTGTTGAGGCGGTGTGTTTGTGTGTATGGGGCGTGTTTGTGTGTATGGGGCGTGTTTGTGTGTATGGGGCGTGTTTGTGTGTATGGGGCGTGTTTGTGTTGAGGCGGCGTGTTTGTGTGTATGGGGCGTGTTTGTGTTGAGGCGGCGTGTTTGTGTTGAGGCGGCGTGTTTGTGTGTATGGGGCGTGTTTGTGTTGAGGCGGCGTGTTTGTGTGTATGGGGCGTGTTTGTGTTGAGGCGGCGTGTTTGTGTGTATGGGGCGTGTTTGTGTTGAGGCGGCGTGTTTGTGTGTATGGGGCGTGTTTGTGTTGAGGCGGTGTGTTTGTGTGTATGGGGCGTGTTTGTGTTGAGGCGGCGTGTTTGTGTGTATGGGGTGTGTTTGTGTGTATGGGGCGTGTTTGTGTTGAGGCGGCGTGTTTGTGTGTATGGGGCGTGTTTGTGTTGAGGCGGCGTGTTTGTGTGTATGGGGCGTGTTTGTGTGTATGGGGCGTGTTTGTGTTGAGGCGGCGTGTTTGTGTGTATGGGGCGTGTTTGTGTTGAGGCGGCGTGTTTGTGTGTATGGGGCGTGTTTGTGTTGAGGCGGCGTGTTTGTGTGTATGGGGCGTGTTTGTGTGTATGGGGCGTGTTTGTGTTGAGGCGGTGTGTTTGTGTGTATGGGGTGTGTTTGTGTGTATGGGGTGTGTTTGTGTGTATGGGGTGTGTTTGTGTTGAGGCGGTGTGTTTGTGTGTATGGGGCGTGTTTGTGTGTATGGGGCGTGTTTGTGTTGAGGCGGCGTGTTTGTGTGTATGGGGCGTGTTTGTGTTGAGGCGGTGTGTTTGTGTGTATGGGGCGTGTTTGTGTTGAGGCGGTGTGTTTGTGTGTATGGGGCGTGTTTGTGTTGAGGCGGTGTGTTTGTGTGTATGGGGCGTGTTTGTGTTGAGGCGGCGTGTTTGTGTGTATGGGGCGTGTTTGTGTTGAGGCGGCGTGTTTGTGTGTATGGGGCGTGTTTGTGTTGAGGCGGCGTGTTTGTGTGTATGGGGCGTGTTTGTGTTGAGGCGGCGTGTTTGTGTGTATGGGGCGTGTTTGTGTTGAGGCGGCGTGTTTGTGTGTATGGGGCGTGTTTGTGTTGAGGCGGTGTGTTTGTGTGTATGGGGCGTGTTTGTGTTGAGGCGGCGTGTTTGTGTGTATGGGGTGTGTTTGTGTGTATGGGGCGTGTTTGTGTTGAGGCGGCGTGTTTGTGTGTATGGGGCGTGTTTGTGTTGAGGCGGCGTGTTTGTGTGTATGGGGCGTGTTTGTGTGTATGGGGCGTGTTTGTGTTGAGGCGGCGTGTTTGTGTGTATGGGGCGTGTTTGTGTTGAGGCGGCGTGTTTGTGTGTATGGGGCGTGTTTGTGTTGAGGCGGCGTGTTTGTGTGTATGGGGCGTGTTTGTGTTGAGGCGGCGTGTTTGTGTGTATGGGGCGTGTTTGTGTGTATGGGGCGTGTTTGTGTTGAGGCGGTGTGTTTGTGTGTATGGGGCGTGTTTGTGTTGAGGCGGCGTGTTTGTGTGTATGGGGCGTGTTTGTGTTGAGGCGGCGTGTTTGTGTGTATGGGGCGTGTTTGTGTTGAGGCGGCGTGTTTGTGTGTATGGGGCGTGTTTGTGTTGAGGCGGCGTGTTTGTGTGTATGGGGCGTGTTTGTGTGTATGGGGCGTGTTTGTGTGTATGGGGTGTGTTTGTGTGTATGGGGCGTGTTTGTGTTGAGGCGGTGTGTTTGTGTGTATGGGGCGTGTTTGTGTTGAGGCGGTGTGTTTGTGTGTATGGGGCGTGTTTGTGTTGAGGCGGTGTGTTTAGGTGCGTTCGACTTCATGCAGCACTTAGCAGACCGATCGCCGGCTGACTTGAAGCAGTGCATGCCGGTTAGAAATTTAGTCCGACTTGAACCGGCGCCGACCACACGTCACTGTCACGTGTGGCATCAAAGTACCGCGATAGCGTTTCGAGAGCAGCCGGCTGACTCAGCCGGCGCAATTTCTCCAGAGCGACTGCGGGAGCGCTGATGACGACACAGCTGTTTCACGATTGGCCAAATTCACCACATGACAACAACGACGTGTATTTCGGGTTTATTCTGACAACTTCAGTCCCACTAATGCTCATATACGGACTTTCAAAAAAATAAAAATAAAAATAAATTAACTTTTCATGTCATCTTCATCTCGTAAATCATGTTTATTAAAAGATTACAATTATTTTTACTGCAATCACTTTTTTGTTAATTCGTTTATATAGGTTTTGTGCATATTATTTTGGACCTTTTTCATACAGACCCTTTACAGTATTAAGCTGCATAACCTATTTAGATAATCATTTTTTTATGGAATAAATCAAATGTCAATCTTACAGACTTTTAATATAATGTGGTCATCATGGATTCTGATTGATACTAATTGTCTAGTTACTGGGTTCATCCATCTTCACTTGCATGTGATTACTGCCAACAACTCTGGCTGGATGTCAACTTAATACAACATTCAGATCACTTTCATAAGCTTGTATAAATCATAATAGAAAGGCAAATAAATTGGGCTTATCCGTAGGCCTGTTCATGGTGTTCACGTATGAATGTCTTACTAAAATGTGCTTACCTAACTGGAGAAATAGCAAAATAAGTAAACAAATATGTAACATCCTAATTCTTTTATCTGTAATGAAAACCACATTTAGTACATACAATTATTATCTTCATAGATTATTTTTATTAAGTTGCAGTAGCAAAAACACACATAATGAATCATACTGCACAAGTCAAATTTTCAATATGTTCTGTTTATTTACTTAAAACTTGTTTCTGTCGTGATGACACCCTTTCAAAATATTACATACATCTTAAAGGTTTATTAAAACAATACTTATTACATTGAACCTTTACTCACTTTCGTTGCTCATTGTGCTCAATTTCATACAACAATAACGGCATTTCTATAGCTTCCAGTTCGTCTGCAATAAAGCAAGCAAACGCCACGTGATCTGCCATGACTGAGGTAGATGCAGCAAACTACGAGAGCCCCGAAGTGTCCGACTTAACGACTCCGTTTTCAACTCCGCCCTTGACTGCAAGCGGCTACTCTCGTTGATCGCCGTCTGTAGCCGTGCTTCAAGTCGAACGCACCTTTTGTGTGTATGGGGCGTGTTTGTGTTGAGGCGGTGTGTTTGTGTGTATGGGGCGTGTTTGTGTTGAGGCGGTGTGTTTGTGTGTATGGGGCGTGTTTGTGTTGAGGCGGTGTGTTTGTGTGTATGGGGCATGTTGAGGCGGTGTGTTTGTGTGTATGGGGCGTGTTTGTGTGTATGGGGCGTGTTTGTGTTGAGGCGGCGTGTTTGTGTGTATGGGGTGTGTTTGTGTGTATGGGGCGTGTTTGTGTTGAGGCGGCGTGTTTGTGTGTATGGGGTGTGTTTGTGTGTATGGGGTGTGTTTGTGTGTATGGGGCGTGTTTGTGTTGAGGCGGCGTGTTTGTGTGTATGGGGTGTGTTTGTGTGTATGGGGTGTGTTTGTGTGTATGGGGCGTGTTTGTGTTGAGGCGGCGTGTTTGTGTTGAGGCGGCGTGTTTGTGTGTATGGGGCGTGTTTGTGTGTATGGGGCGTGTTTGTGTGTATGGGGTGTGTTTGTGTTGAGGCGGCGTGTTTGTGTTGAGGCGGCGTGTTTGTGTGTATGGGGCGTGTTTGTGTGTATGGGGCGTGTTTGTGTGTATGGGGCGTGTTTGTGTTGAGGCGGCGTGTTTGTGTTGAGGCGGCGTGTTTGTGTGTATGGGGCGTGTTTGTGTGTATGGGGCGTGTTTGTGTGTATGGGGTGTGTTTGTGTTGAGGCGGCGTGTTTGTGTGTATGGGGCGTGTTTGTGTGTATGGGGCGTGTTTGTGTGTATGGGGTGTGTTTGTGTTGAGGCGGCGTGTTTGTGTGTATGGGGCGTGTTTGTGTGTATGGGGCGTGTTTGTGTGTATGGGGCGTGTTTGTGTTGAGGCGGCGTGTTTGTGTTGAGGCGGCGTGTTTGTGTGTATGGGGCGTGTTTGTGTGTATGGGGCGTGTTTGTGTGTATGGGGCGTGTTTGTGTGTATGGGGTGGCATGAGGGTGTAAAGGAGGCATTTTTGTTTCATTGAGCTGCGTTTTAATTGTTGTTCTTGCACTTTTCTCCCTTTAACCAAACCTCTATCTGTCTGATAAAAACATCTTGTGCAGTTTTTTTTAAGCAATTTATCCATGCATTAAGATGGTTCAATGTGATGAAACAATCGTTTTTTCCCCCTAGGTTACTTCTACTTTTTCAATACTTGAGTACAATTTAAAGTTGTACTTTTTTACTTTTATTCAAGCATGTTTTTGTCCAGATATGTGTACTTTTAATTGAGAGAAATTTTAATTGAGAGTATAATTTGAGTATTTTGACAATGATGGAGTTATTTAGGAGTCTCTTAAACCCCAGCTAATCAAGCCAGAGGCGACAGTGGCAAGAAACCCAAACTCCATCAGCTAAGTTACTACAAATACATTTTTATATTTGTGTACTTAATAAAATGTCCTGCAATTGCACTTTTGGTGTACTAAACTGGTATAAAAGTCTGCTAAACTGGAACAACTAATTTAGCTCTTGATGCACTTTAATTATATTGAAGTAGTGCTGGAGTCCAACTAAAGATACACTGAAGTATATCTGATTGTGCTAAAGTGGAAATATTGCAAGTACTTCAGGTACACTTTAAACATTTTGCATTTAAAGTCTGATATTATTCAAAGATCATACAATCCTCATCAAAAGTGACATTAAAACACTTTAGGCTTAATATTAAGAAAAGTGCATTGTGCACAAGTAATATGCCAAGTAAAGTTTAATTATGATTTGTATATCAGTAATTCTCAAGTTATCTGTCAGTAAATATGTTAATAGATTTGAACTATACTTAGTATGAAATAAATGTATTTTAAGTCTATTATTTTTTTACTAGGGTTCTCTAGAAAGCTTGATGTAAGCCTGCAGGAGCAGAGTATGAGTTTGTTGTGATCTGATGAGGCTGTTGTCAGCTCTTCTTCTTCTTCAGGCCATGCCTTCATTCACACGCGCTTCAGAAGAGCAGAGCTTCTCAGATCTGGACAGAACCGGAGCGGTAGAGGAAGACCTTCAACCAAGCACAACCTGGCAACTGCGTTTGTAATAATTTCATCACTGGTATTAATTATGATGATAAATGTTTTTCTCTGAATAATAATGGGATATTGTGGCTGTTCTGCAGGAGGAATTGATGCACTTTTTGACTTTGGTCTTGAATAAGATGAACTGCGCTTTATAACGTGTTTAACACATTTGGGAACATTTTCTGAGTGTACAGTATGGATTTAATCAGAAATAGTTTAAGAAACTGTTTTGCATTTAGGATCATTCTGTGTATAACTTTATAAAAGAAGCACTGGTTCTTCTGAAAGCTCATTAAAATAAGACCCTTCTTGATTTTGAGGCGTCTGGTTGAAGGATTTCCGGACTGATGCTGACAGACCATCATACAGAGCTCTGAACACTGCTCCGAGTCTCTCCTGAGGAAGAGGAGGAGGAGGAGGAAGAAGAAGAGGAGGAGGCGGGACGGATAGGTAGCCCTGCTCTCTGTTCTCTTCTCAATGAGGGACGGAGCTCAATTAGCATTTCACAAGTCCCTTTCTCCTTTTCTGCCGCTCTTCCCCGCGGAGCCGCTGCTTTCTGCGGGATTGTCCTGCTTCTGGCCCTTGTCTCCGTTGGCAGGGTGACAGTATTCGAGTGTGCAAACTTGTGCCATTGTCCCCCGGCCAGAAGGAGCCATGGAGACCCACTAATATGACACAGGAAAATGTTTGCTGATGGCAATTCTATGGGCTTTGTCTAACTCTTTCTCTTTCACGACGACTCGATTTAAGTCTCAGAATGTTTGACTACAAATGCGAGAGTGCTCTCCGGCTCCTCCGCCTTTGTCCCGCGAGGTTTGAATGAGTAATTCAGCTTTTGTGTGGCTCGATTGAGGGGGCAAACAGAAAGACAAGATTCTTGAGCGCTCAAGCCCCCTTTCCATGGTTATGCGCAGATACCCTCCTCCTCCGGTCAGCGCAGCTTCAGATCCGGGAAACAGCTCCAGAGACCCTCGCTCCGAACCCAAGAACACTTCGAGAAGAGCCCGCGGAGCATCGGGCCACCGTGGAGACCGAGGAAACATCGCCTCCGTTCGCTGATCCTCGGGGATTTCCATGACAACAGCCCGGGGCGGCAAAGAATCCGACACCGGGATCTCTGCGGCGCATTGTGAGGAGAGTGAGGTCGCTGATTGGCTCAGGAGAGCACCATAACTACACCGAGTCTACAGTCATTCCGCTCCTCCGAGGCCGGCGAGCTGGACAGCGCTCCTGATGCGCTCCTGGGTTCATCCTCCAGAAGCGGACTGAAGATGTGCTGCTGAGGTGAGAGAGAGCGCGATGGCGAGCTCCGACAGCGAGGTGAAGACGCTCCTGAACTTCGTCAATCTGGCGTCGAGCGACATCAAGGCGGCGCTGGACCGATCCGCGCCCTGCAGACGCTCCGTGGACCACCGCAAATACCTGCAGAAGCAGCTCAAGCGCTTCTCGCACCGCTGCGCCAAGGGGCCGCGCAGAAGCAGCGACGCGACGCTCGCCGAACTCTCCGCGGATAACGCCCCACTCCGCGGCGGGGGGGACGCGCGTCTGAACGCGGGGCAGATCCCGATGCGCGAGCGGCAGCTCCCCGCGTCCTTCTGGAAGGAGCCACGGTCCTCTGCCGGCGACCAGCGTCTGGAGCACCTCCTCAAGAGCAACGCGAGCGGGACTGTGCGCGTCAGATCGCCGGCGGCGAGAGCCAAGACGGTTTATGAAGACTTGAACGCGAACGCGCTGCTGTCCGGTAACGCGGCGTGCGCGTGCTCGTGCTGCTCGCTCCCGTGCCGCTTTCTGCTCCCGCACGCGCACGCGTTCAGGAACAGCGCGACAGAGCGCGACGCTGAGATCGCGCGCAGCTTCATCGACGGACTGCAGCGCAACAGCGCGCATGTTGTGATCAAACCCATCCCGACCAAACCCGCGGTGCCCGCCTCCGCCTTCAGCGCGCTCGGCTTCATCTAGAGCTGCTCCCCGCGGAGCGACGCTAACAGTAGACTCACTCTAGACAGTGTTCTGTCACCAGTGTTGGGAGCGAAGCTTACCTCGGAAATGTTACAGGTTAGATCACAAGTTACCCTATCGAAAATGGAATGAGTAGTTTAACTAATTAGCCTGCTTTTTGATTGCTTTTCTAAATTTCTAACCAAACTTAATTTTCAAACATACCTTACAGAACTCAACACTGATTCCTGTCAGACTTTCAGAATCCTTCATCACTTCAATTAAGATTATAATCATTTAATTTTAAAGCACAGCCACCACAGAATAAGACTTTAGCAGCTCGTTTTACTTTGAGGTTAAAAACAGATTTAAAATCATAACAAGGAATAGTTTAATAGATATAGTACTCTTTTTGAAATCAAATCTTGGCACAGTTATGACAGGAAACACATGCTAGCAATGCTTTGGAAAAGAACAGTTAATCCTGAAAAATAAAGCATGTGCATAAACCCAAGTAGGAAATAAACCAGTTATGGGATGAGCATGTTTCCTATTCTGTGTCCTAAACTCCTGGAACATGTTTTAGAGCAATCAGTGCAATTAAATCTGTGTGTGTGTGAAAATATTCAGATGCAACCCCCTTTGCAATTGTTAACATTTTCATAAGTAACTGTAATGTAATTGCACTTTTTTTCTCAGTAACTTTAACAGGTTACAGCTACATTTATTTAGTAATTAAATGATGTAATTCGTTACATGTAAGTAGTTACTCCCCAACACTGGTTTTAACCCGTTACTGACCCGAATCTGAGCAGGTTTAATGACCACTCGACTCTAAGCACTTGAAGTACCGATGGAGCAACAATGAAACACACGTGTAGTGATTTTTATGGACTTTAGTGGAACTGAAGATATTAAAGATCATTTGTCCGGAGGAGACAGTGTTTTGTTTTTGTGTCAGTAGTTTGCACAAGCATCTCTTCTCAGGACAGAATCACATCGTTGCTCTCTTCCAGCTCAAACATCCCGGAAACAGCACAATTTCACAGTGATGCAGATTGTTTATTATTTAGCTGATGAGTTAGCGATGTTGTCATACTGAAAACCTGATCGTAATCCAGATCTAGTGCTAAATTAGCTGATTAAATCTGGTAATAATAGACTGTTTTACACTGTCTGCTAAAGGAATGACAGCTCTTCTAGAGCTCAGACACTCAGAGCAGCTCATGAAAGACTGAGGAGAGCACGTTTATTCTGTGAACAGCACAGTACATCAGTGTTTTCAGATGCTCAATCTACATACAACTCTGTGTCAAGCACAAACATAAATCAAACTAACACTCCCAGTGTTTAAATCATTCTCCCTCAGTGTTAAAGTTCTTGTTTCTCTTTCTTTCAGTGATTATTCAGTTTGTTAACAGCAGCTGTTCTTCATTAATGTGTAATCATCACTCAATTAACTCATTTTCTCATTAACTTTTCACTGCTTCAGTGTTACTATTATAACACTCTGAGTGAGAATGATATAAACACTGGGAGTTTAATACTTTAAAAAACCTCAAGATAAATTAAAAGTTACATAAACACACAAAACACACAGTGCACAGCAGACAGGAGTGTGTGAGCGAGTATCCAGCAGAATGTGATGTGCTAAAGGCCCCTGGAGCTCAGGCAGCGCAGCATGGGGCCGGGCAGCGGCAGCGAGTCCACGCATCTCAGTCTCTGCGGCCCCAGCGTCTCTCGGATCTTCAGCCGGCAGAGATGCGTCAGAGCTCGTGGAGACGCTGTGAAAACATAAACCACACGATCCTGCTCAGTCTGCAGACGCACAACTACACCACTCACACACAACACTGTTCCCTCTGGAGCTGACCACCACAAGCTTGTGCTCAATCACGCTTAATATGCACACTCTCTGGAGGACTGACGAGCGAATAAAAGACAAACAGATACTATGAAAAGTAAATTAAGTTCCTAAATAAAAAATTTGAAATCCTAATTTGAAACTCTGAAACTGTCTTCTGTGTACAAAACAAAGCATGAAAGACCAACACAATTTATATTATTCACTACCAGTCAAAGGTTTTTGAACAGTAAGGTTTTTAATGTTTTAAAGAAGCCTCTTCTGCTCACCAAGCCTGCATTTATTTGATCAAAAATACAGCAAAAAAAATGTGAAATGTTTACTATTTAACTGCTTTCTATTTTAATATATTTTAAAATGTCATTTATTCCTGTGATTTCAAAGCTGAATTTTTTGGCATAATTACTCCAGTCACATGATCTTTCAAACATCATTCTAATATGCTGCTCAAAATGTAATATGTAATGTAAAACTTCCAATATGCTGCTCAAAAGTGGATTTTTTTCAGGTTTCTTTGATGAAAAGGAAGTTCAAAAGAACAGCATTTATCTGAAACAGAAATCGTCTGTAACATTACACATGTCTTTATCATCACTTTTGATCAATTTAAAGCATCCTTGCGAAATAAAAGTGTTCATTTCTATAATTTCTTTTCAAAAAAAAAAAAAAAATGATACTGACTCCAAGCTTTTGAATGGTGTAGTGTATAATGTTACAAAAGCTTTTTATTTCAGATAAATGATGATCTTTGGATCTTTCTATTCATCAAACAATCCTGAAAAAAATTACTCAACTGTTTTAAATCCTGATAATAATAATCAGAAATGTTTGTTGAGCAGTAAATCAGTATATTATTATGATTTCTGAAGATCATGTGACACTGAAGACTGCAGTAATGATGCTGAAAATACAGCTGCAGATCACAGAAATACATTATATTTTAACATATTCACATTGAAAACAGCTGTTTTACATTAGAATAATATTTCACAATATTACTGTTTTTGCTGTATTTTGGATCAAATAAATGCAGGCTTGGTGAACAGAAAATAATTCTTTAAAAAACATAAAAAATCTTACTGTTTAACATCTTTTGACTGGTAGTGTAAATGTATCACTGTTCATTAAAATAGCTGTAGCTGAACAGTTCAAAGGTCATAGCAATCCCAGCATCTGTGTGTTTCTGCTGTCTGCTGCTGAATGTGTTGTGGTTCGTAACTCATGCACTCACATGTTTTCTCCTTAATGCTGGTCCACTCCGGTTGGTCCAGAAGGAGATCTCTGACCCTGCTGCAGAGCTGAACGTTTCCTACATAGTCCAGCAGCAAATCAATGAGCCGGCCGGCCGTGTGTCTCCAGCAGGACGACGAGATCCAGGCACAAAACTGAGCGTGAACAGATCGGCACAGTCAGAAGCTAAAACACACTACAGGGCTACAGAGGAGGCCTATTAACCCTCTATGGTATGCATTATGTTCTAACCATGAAATATGAGAGTTTTTATTACATTAAATAACTTCAATTTTACAAATCAAAACAGAATTTTGAAAAAAAAAAAGATTTTTGTGGGGTATTTAGGAAACTGTTGCCATATGGCATCAGTGGACCACAACAGAAAATGGCCAAAGAAGTAGTTTTTCTATTAAATTACGATTTTCTTTTCAATTGAAATGCACATTTCTTTTAGAAATTGATGATCCAATCTTCATTTCCATCCAAATCTTACTTTACTTTTGTCATTTAGCAGACGCTTTTGTCCAAAGCGACTTACAAATAAGAAAAAGTAACTAAAACTAAAAGTTACAACTATATAAATACTGTATACCCACATATTTAAGAAAATAAAGAAATTAAATAAAATTGACACATGCATATAACAACATTTCAATAAACATATAAATGAAAAAAAACTCAAATAAAAAGCGCTACTACTATCCCTTGCCGGTGTCTCTGCCCGGTGGAGTCGCACGGTAGAGTCGATGGTCTTTACACTAGGAGGGCTTCACACGACGACTGCCGCGGTATAATAACCTTTTTTATACCAATCCAACAAATCACCATTTCAATTCAGCTGGACCCACTTTCCTGTTTATCAACTACAAATGGCCAAGCAAGTGCACACACTGACAAGATACACGATACAGTACGAGACCAAACGCCATTTCAGCACCAGAAATCAGAAATCTGCCACACACACACACATCCTCATTGTCATCAAAGAGTAAATAATTGTCTTATTCATACATAAATACAACTATACTACAATAAACACTTCTAATAAATAAATAACTGCAATCATATTATTGATGTTACTATCTCTAAAAAAAAAAAACCCAATGGGGTTACTTCAGTTCCACTGTGCTACAGCGTTACCATATGGCAACATTGATATTTTCTCAGTTTAATGAGGTTAACAGAGCAATTTCTGGAGCAGCAGGTGTCCTCCGTGTGAGGGTGAGAGTGGGAAAAGGTGCTTTGGAAGAACATTCAAATGTCATCTGACTTAAAAACAGCACATCACTGACTACCTTAAAGGGATAGTTCACCCAAAAATGAAAATTCTGTCATCATTTACTCATCCTCAAGTAGTTCCAAACCTGTATGAATGTCTTTGTTCTGCTGAACACAAAGGAAGATATTCTGAAGAATGTGGGAAACAGAGCAGTTCTGGGGCACCATTGACTTCCATAGTATTTTTTTTTTTCTACTGTGGAAGTCAATGGTGCCCCAAAACAGCCTGGTTACAAATTTTCTTCAAAATATCTTCCTTTGTGTTCAGCAGAACAAACAGGTTCATACAGGTTTGGAACTACTTGAGGGTGACAGAATTTTCATTTTTGGGTGAACTATCCCTTTAAGGGATTTAAAGGGATAGACCCTTTTAATTACCATATTGCAATATATTTTTTCTGAATAACAAGGAAATAAGTAGAAAAGCATTGTTGCCATATGGCAACTCTGTACCATGGAGGGTTAACTGGTCAAAGACATCACTGAATCAGTACCTTTAACTCTACGTCAGTGGCGATGGTGTGAGCTCTGAGGTGTGTGTGCTGCTCGCTGAGGTGTGTGTCGCAGGTAAAGCAGGCCCGAGCGTCACAGCCATGGTCCAGCAGATACTGCAGGAGGTCCAGCTGATGAGTGTGCAGCAGCAGCGCTGGGAGGCCCTCCTTCACATGGGCTCCGTGCTCCAGCAGCAGGGCCACGGTCTCCAGACAGCCGTGGTGCGCCGCTAGCAGCAGCGGGCTGCAGGGGTCAGTGTTGGGGTCGGCTCCAGCCCTCAGCAGAGCGGCGGCAGCCCTCGTGTTCCTGGCAGCGACGGCGCAGTACAGAGCCGAAACACGCTGGTCCTGGAACCCGGCGGAGCGCTCCGGAGAGAGTTTGCTGTTGACATCGAATCCTGACTCAATCAGTAGACTCAGAACGGCCCGCTGGTCGTGCTCCGCCGCCAGATGAAGAGGAGAGATACCGCTCCGCCGGACCCTCACCCGGCTGCTGACCGGGAGCAGTGAGGAAACTATCCTGAGAAATACACCATTTCAGAGCTTATCCTACAAATCCATAATCAATCACTATTAAATGTCTTAAAACAAATAAAAAAAAAAATTAAATGTAGATCAGGATGAGTTTGTTTCTTCATCAGATTTGTAGAAATGTGTCTCTGCATCAGTGTCTCAGCAATGGATGCTCTGCAGTGAATGGGTGCCGTCAGAATGAGAGTCCAAACAGCTGATAAAAACATCACAATAATCCACACCACTCCAGTCCATCAGTTAACATCTGGAGAAGACAAAAGATGAAACAAATCCATCATTAAGACGTTTTAACAGGCAACATATTTGTTTAGAGCCGTTTTATTTTGTCTTGTAAACGCTGCTTGATCTGTGCAGATTTCTCTCCTGATTCAGACCAGAACACTGGAGGAACGTTATAATGAGACAAATCCATCAAGACGTTTTTAACTAAAATACCATAGAGTCCATAATCCATAATAACTCTTCCTCCAGTGAAAAAGTGTTCTGGTCTGAATCAGGAGAGAAATCTGCACAGATCAAGCAGCGTTTACAAGACAAAACAGCTCTAAACAGATATGTGGCTGGAATTTGATGAGAGAGACAACAGGAGATGCACTTTTTCACTGGAGGAAGAGTTATTATTGATTATGGATTTTAGTTAAAAACTTCTTAATGCTGGATTTGTTTTTGTCTTCTCCAGATGTTAACTGATGGACTGGAGTGGTGTGGATTATTGTGATGTTTTTATCAGCTGTTTGGACTCTCATTCTGACGGCACCCATTCACTGCAGAGCATCCATTGCTGAGACACTGATGCAGACACATTTCTACAAATCTGATGAACAAACAAACTCATTCTCATCTCGGAGGAACTGAGGGTGAACACATCGTCATCAAGTTCCCTATCTGTCGGTCACTACGAGTTATGTCGTGACGACATTAGGGGATTCACTTGGGAGCCCCACTGCCTCTGATAAGAGAAAACGCCAATGAAATTTGGCTAGTGGATTTTGCATACCTGAGCCACTCCCCGTGCATACGGGTATAAAAGGGCGACAGGTGCATCCACTCATCAGATTTTTTGCTTCGGAGCCGAGTGGATGAGAAGTCTAAGCCGATCTCCACAAAGCCTTCTGCCTCAAAATTTGTTCCTGGGTGGCATCACGGTGCAGACAGCGGTGTCCCTGCAGCAGCGATTCCCCTGGGCACTTCACCTGAAAGAGCAAATTTCTAAAACACTGGACGGTTCGCGTCTTTTTAAAGATGCCGTTCCGTCCGTGTTCTCTTGGTTGCGGCCGCTTCCTGTCTTCGGATGACGGACACGAGCGTTGTCTTCAGTGTCTGGGCATCCAGCACGCTGAAGATGCGTTTGTGGATGAGTCATGCGCCTGTTGTGGGCGTATGAACATGGCAACTCTGCGATCTCGCCTTTCTTTTCTGAAAGGATTGGCACCCTCTGCCGCCACCCGTCCCGGTCTCTCTGGCTCGAGCAGAGGACCGCCGGCTGGCGCTCTGGGAGATCTGAGGGTGACAGTAAGGGCTTCCCCGCGGACCTCTTACTCCTCTCGCAGCGCTTGTTCCGTCCGGTTCCCGAGTGATCTCGCTGGTTCAACCCACGGGGCCGCCAGCATTTCATTCGGTGCACCGCCCGAGGATCAGATGTCGATCGCGGCATCGGGGGATGGGCTTTCGTCCTCTGAGGATGAAGGATCGGCGGGGCTGCCCCCCTCGGGTGTTGTCGCCACTGCCGATCCGGACCCAGAGCTGACGGCCATGCTTGCCCGGGCAGCCGTGAGTATCGGGCTGGAGGTCAACAGACCGCCCAGTCCCGAGCCTTCGCGGCTGGACGATTGGTTTATCGGGACGGGACGCGACCAGCGGCCGCGCTCTGCCCCGGTGCCTTTCTTCCCGGAGGTGCATGAGGAGCTGACGAAGTCGTGGACGGCCCCTTTCTCAGCCAGAAGCCGCTCGTCTCCCTCCTCCGTCCTCACTACCCTCGATGGCGGGGCGGCCAGGGGGTACGTGGATATTTCCCAGGTGGAGAGAACGGTTGCGGTGCACTTGTGCCCGCAAAACGCCGCCACTTGGAGGAATCGTCCGCGTCTCCCGTCCAAAGCCTGTAAGCTGACGGCTGCACTCGCCGCCAAGGCTTACTGCCCTGCATGCCATGGCCATCCTGCAAGTACACCAGGCCAAGGCCCTAAAACAAATGCACGAGGGTAGTTCCGACCCGAGGTTGATGCAGGAGCTGCGCACGGCGACTGACTTCGCTCTCCGGGTCCAAGAGCTCTCCGGCTCCACTCTGGTGGTCCAAGAGCGCCATCTCTGGCTCAATCTGGCAGAGATGAAGGATGTCGACAAAGCACGCTTTCTCGACGCCTCCATCTCCCAGGCGGGGCTATTCGGCGACACTGTCGAGGGTTTTTCCCAGCAATTCTCGGCAGTACAAAAGCAGACAGAGGCGATTCAGCACATCCTCCCTAAACGACGGGATGCTCCAGCTGCCACCGCTGGCCCAAGGGCCAGGCCTCAGTCTGCTGGTCGCCGAGGGCGCCCTCCTGCGTCCTCCAGTGCTGCTCCGCCCCGTGCTGAGTCGTCACCTAGGCCGGCGCGTCGAGCCTCTCGCAGGAGTGCGGCGCCCCCTGCGCCTCAGCCGGCCGCCAAGTCCTCCAGGAAGACGACAAAGCGGCCCTGACGCGCGCAACCCGGAGATGGGGAAATCTGCTCTTTCCCAGGAGACAACGAGGGTAGTGTCGCTCCTTCCCCCGGAGGAGGGCCGGGCGGAGAATCTTTTGTTTTCTTTTCTTTCTGTTCCTTTCTGTTCTTTTTCTTTCTGTTTCTTTCAGTGCTTCCCACATTGTCAAAGAAAGAGCAATTTCCCTTCCCTCCGGGATCTCAGGCCTGCGGGCTGACAGTGTGCGAAGCACTGCCTCCTCACTCTCACCCGCGACCCATATTGCCAGTGGCCAAGAGAGTGCGGTCTGGGGACGCGATGCCTCACCGCGCACTTCTAGCCAGTCCCCCCGGGGACTTAGGGAGTTTTGTGGGGATGAGTCAGAACGAAGGTTCAGTGGCATCCTCGAGACTTCGGTGGCAGTCCGAGATGCACCTGTCCTGCATGAGGAGATTGCTGTCCTTCTGGCAAAGGGTGCAATCGAGCCGGTCCCTCCAGCCGAGATGAAGCAGGGGTTTTACAGCCCCTACTTCATCGTGCCCAAGAAAGGCAGTGGCCTCCGGCCAATCCTGGACCTGCGAGTCTTGAATCGGGCCCTACACAAGCTCCCGTTCAAGATGTTGACGCAGAAGCGCATCGTCAAATGTGTTCAGTCCGCGGATTGGTTTGCAGCGATCGACCTGAAGGACGCTTACTTTCATGTCTCGATTCTCCCTCGACACAGGCCGTTCCTACGGTTTGCATTCGAGGGGCGGGCATGGCAGTACAGGGTCCTCCCCTTCGGGCTCTCCCTGTCTCCCCGTGCCTTCACGAAGGTGGCGGAGGGCGCCCTTGCCCCGTTACGGGAAGTGGGCGTCAGGATCCTCAACTATCTCGACGATGGCTCATCCTGGCCCGGTCGCGAGAACAGTTGTGTGGTCACAGGGACCTGGTGCTCCGGCACCTCAGCCAGTTGGGGCTTCGGGTCAACTGGGAAAAGAGCAAGCTCTCCCCTGTGCAGAGAATCTCTTTTCTCGGTGTGGAGTTAGACTCCGTGAGTATGACGGCACGTCTCACGGACGAGCGTGCCCAATCAGTGCTGAACTGCCTGAGTTCCTTCAGAGGCAGGACAGTGGTTCCGCTGAAACAGTTTCAGCAGCTCCTGGGGCATATGGCAGTCACGCCGCTCGGGTTGCTTCATATGAGACCACTTCAGCACTGGTTACACTCACGGGTCCCGAGATGGGCATGGCGCCGCGGGACACGTCGTGTGACCATCACGCAATCGTGTCGCCGCTCTTTCAGCCCCTGGTCGGACCTTGCGTTCCTACGGGCCGGGGTGCCCTTAGGACAAGGGTCCCGGCATGTTGTTGTCACAACAGATGCCTCCAGCACAGGCTGGGGTGCTACATGCAACGGGCAGGCAGCCTCGGGGCTCTGGACGGGGCCTCGACTGCTTTGGCACATCAACTGCCTAGAGCTGTTGGCAGTGCATCTGGCCTTAAAGTACTTCCGGCCACTGCTCCTAGGCCAGCACGTGTTGGTCCGCACGGACAACACTGCGGCTGTTTCGTACATCAACCGGCAGGGAGGTCTACGATCACGCCGCATGTCACAGCTCGCCCGCCATCTCCTCCTCTGGAGTCAGTCACAGCTCAAATCGCTGCGCGCCGTCCACATTCCGGGGGAGCTCAATCGTGCAGCCGACGCGCTCTCACGAGAGCTCACGTTCTCCGGAGAATGGCGACTCCATCCCGAGACGATCCGGCTGATTTGGAGTCGATTCGGGGAAGCCCAGGTAGACCTGTTTGCTTCCCGCGAGTCCTCCCACTGCCAGCTGTATTTCTCCCTGGCCGAGGCCCCCCTCGGCACGGACGCACTGGCACACAGCTTGCCTCGGGCTCTGCGCAAGTATGCGTTTCCCCCAGTGAGCCTGATCACACAGACACTGTGCAAGGTCAGGGAGGACGAGGAGCAGGTCTTGTTGGTTGCACCATATTGGCCCACCCGGACCTGGTTTCCAGAACTCACCCTCCTCGCGACAGCCCCTCCCTGGCGCATCCCTCTGAGGAAGGACCTTCTTTCTCAGGGGCTCGGCACCATATGGCACCCGCGTCCAGATCTGTGGAACCTCCATGTGTGGCTCCTGGATGGGACGCGGCAGACTTGAGTGGCCTACCACAGGCTGTGGTGGACACCATCACTTAGGCTAGGGCCCCTTCAACTAGGCAAGCCTATGCACTGAAGTGGCGTCTGTTCGCGGACTGGTGTTCTTCTCGTCGGGAGGACCCCCGAAGATGCACGATTGGAGTGGTGCTTTCTTTCCTGCAAGAGAGGTTGGAGCGCAGGCTGTCGCCCTCCACCTTGAAAGTGTACGTGGCTGCTATTGCGGCCCATCACGATGCAGTGGACGGCCGGTCCCTGGGGAAGCACGATCTCATCGTGAGGTTCCTGAGGGGTGCCAGAAGGTTAAATCCTCCTAGGCCACCCCTGATGCCCTCCTGGGATCTCTCTATTGTCCTGGCTGGACTTCAGAGGGGTCCCTTTGAGCCGCTGGACTCAGTCAAGCTGAAATTCCTGTCGGCTAAGACAGCGCTCCTGACCGCGCTCACTTCCATCAAGAGGGTCGGGGACCTCCAAGCATTTTCGGTAAGCAAAGAGTGCCTTGTGTTTGGGCCGGCCTACTCTCACGTTGTCCTGAGACCCCGGCTTGGATACGTGCCTAAGGTTCCCACCACGCCCTTCCGCGATCAGGTGGTGGACCTGCAAGCACTGCCCTCGGAGGAGGCAGACCCAGCCTTGGCGTTGCTGTGTCCCGTAAGAGCGCTGCGCATATACGTGGACCGCACCCGGAGCTTCAGAAGCTCTGAGCAGCTCTTTGTCTGCCACGGAGGTCAGCAGAAAGGGAAGGCTGTCTCCAAGCAGAGGTTGGCCCACTGGATAGTGGATGCCATCGCCTTGGCGTACCAATCCCAAGGCGAGCCGTGCCCCCTCGGGGTGAGGGCTCACTCCACATGGAGTGTTGCCTCCTCCTATGCGTTGGCGCACGGCGCCTCTTTGGCAGACATCTGTAGAGCTGCAGGCTGGGCGACACCGAACACCTTCGCGAGATTTTACAGTCTCCGCGTTGAGCCAGTCTCTTCCCGTGTGTTGGGTAACAGGTAAGTGGCGGGAAGAGTTGGCCGGTGTCACGCTTGCTGCGCCATTCCCCCTTACCCGGGGATATGAGTGCCTGTTTCTCTCCTCCAGTTAGTTCCCCGGACGGCAAACCCTGGCGGAGTTCCTCCAGCACCCCCGGCAGTCAGACTGGGCGGAGCAGCCTGACGCCAGGCCCAGTACCGGTGTTAGCTTGCCCGGGTCTCCGGTCAGGCCCTGTACTCGGCTAGGTGCCTGTGTGGCCTGATTCCCTTCGGGTGATCCCACACGTGTATCCATCCACGGTACGGTTTCCCTCACGGTAAACCCGTGTCTTCCCTTTGACAGAGCTCTGTCAGACTCTGCTGGCAGCCCTCCTCCCTTCTCCTAGGTAGGATCTGCCCCAGGGTCCAGGCGTATGTAGCACTGCCCCAGGCTTGGGCCAGTCCATACCAGTGTCTCCACACGTTACCTCCCTTCGGGCAGGGTGTGGCCTCCGTAGCGCCCCTCTCCGGAAGGCTCGCTTCCCTGGCGTTACTGCCGAGCTGTAACAACAAATAGGAAAGACTTGAAGCGGTCTTTCATAGAAGGTCGAAATCCCTTCCGATTTCTGGGAAAAGGAACAGCGGCTTGGCTATCTCCAGCAGCAATGTACTCAGCGGTCCCTGCGGGCGCCAAGGTTAGCGAATTTGCGCTGGGGCGACGGGAAGGTTGCGACCTTCGCATGGCATTTGTCTGTTACGCGCTAGCTTGTCAACATCTGCATGCCACAAGGTCGTGACGGGGTTCAGGTTGTGGTGCTTTCCATAGACCCCTAATGTCGTCACGACATAACTCGTAGTGACCGACAGATAGGGAACGTCTCGGTTACGTACGTAACCCTCGTTCTCTGATGGAGGGAACGGAGACGTTATGTCCCCATGCCACAATCTTGAACCATCGCTGGTTGCCAGGGACACGTTCTCGGCTCCTCGGCGGAAAACCTGATGAGTGGATGCACCTGTCGCCCTTTTATACCCGTATGCACGGGGAGTGGCTCAGGTATGCAAAATCCACTAGCCAAATTTCATTGCCGTTTTCTCTTATCAGAGGCAGTCGGGGCTCCCAAGTGAATCCCCTAATGTCGTCACGACATAACGTCTCCGTTCCCTCCATCAGGGAACGAGGGTTACGTACGTAACCGAGACGTTCTCATGTTTGTGTGAGCTGTAGGTTTGAAGCACAGCTGTGGACTGCAGTAATCACGTGGTCAGTGGTGTCTGTGTCCAGCTGTCGTGTGTCAGAGGCGTTAGGCGCAGCTGCTGTACCGCACACAGCACAGATCATTAGTTCTCTAGATCAGACTGAACTCTTACTCGTCGTGTCCGTGCTGGCTGGCGATGTGCAGTGGCAGAAGGCCGGCGTTGGTGGCTTTGTTGGCGTCGGCGTGATGTTTGAGCAAAAGCTTCACGGTTTCTGTGTGACCATGTCTGCAGGCTTCAGTTAAAGCGGTGTTCCCGTCACACGTCTGAGCGTTCACACCAGCACCTGACGGGACAAACACAACCATTCTAGTGTTTCTACTATTCTGCTTTTCAAAGCCATCCTCAATATCTTGAAATAAATGTCTTATAAACACAAATTATTTCTTGTTTTGTGTTTTATATCTACTGTTGTAGCGGCTTTCTGTTCTCATCTAATTATTTTTTGAAAGGTCTTTTTTTTTAGTTAGCTATCATATTCATTTATTTATTCATGTCACGGTAAAATATTAATTTTAACTTTAATTTTAAAACTCAATTTACAACCCGAATTACGGAAATGTTTGGATGTGTTTTTTTTATTTATTTGAATAAAATGAAAACTAAAAGACTTTAAAATCACATGAGCCAATATTTTATTCACAATCGAACATAGAAAACATAAATGTTTAAACTGACAAATTTTACAATTTTATGCACAAAATGAGCTAATTTCAAATTTGATGCCAGCTACAAGTCTCAAAATAGTTGGGACGGGGGCATGTTTACCATGGTGTAGAATATCCTCTTCTTTTCAAAACAGTTTGAAGACGTCTGGGCACCGAGGTTATGAGTTTCTGGAGTTTTGGTGTTGGAATTTGGTCCCATTCTTGCCTGATATAGGTTTCCAGCTGCTGAAGAGTTTGTGGTTGTCTTTGATGTATTTTTCATTGAATGATGCAGCAAATGTTCTCTATAGGTGAAAGATCTGGACTGCAGGCAAATTCAGCACCCTGACTCTAATACTTCGAAGCCATGCTGTTGTAATAGCTGCAGTATGTGGTTTTGCATTGTCCTGCTGAAATACACATCATCTGGAGGGGAGCATATGTTGCTCTAAAACCTGTATATAGCTTTCAGCATTCATAGTGCCTTCCAAAACATGCAAGCTGCCCATTCCGTATGCACTTATGCACCCCCATACCATCAGAGATGCTGGCTTTTGAACTGAACGCTGATAACATGCTGGAAGGTCTCCCTCCTCTTTAGCCCAGAGGACACGGCGTCCGTGATTTCTAACAAGAATGCCAAATTTGGACTCGGCTGACCACAGAACACTTTTCCACTTTGAAACAATCCATTTTAAATGAGTTTTGGCCCACAGGACACGACGGCGCTTCTGGACCATGTTCACATATGGCTTCCTTTTTGCATGATAGAGCTTTAGTTGGCATCTGCAGATGGCACGGCGGATTGTGTATACTGACAGTGGTTTCTGGAAGTATTCCTGGGCCCATTTAGTAATGTCAATGACAGAATCATGCCGATGAGTGATGCAGTGTCGCCTGAGGGCCCGAAGACCATGGGCATCCAACCAAGGTATTCGGCCTTGTCCCTTACGCACAGAGATTTATCCAGTTTCTCTGAATCTTTTGATGATGTTATGCACTGTAGATGATGAGATTTGCAAAGCCTTTGCAATTTGACGTTGAGGAACGTTGTTTTTAAAGTATTCCACAATCTTTTAATGCACTCTTTCACAGATTGGAGAGCCTCTGCCCATCTTTACTTCTGAGAGACTCTGCCTCTATAAGACATCCCTTTTATAGCTAATCATGTTACAGACCTGATGTCAATTAACTTAATTAGTTGCTAGATGTTCTCCCAGCTGAATCTTTTCAAAATGTCTTGCTTTTTAAGCCCTTTGTTGCCCCCGTGCCAACTTTTTTTGAGACCTGTAGCAGGTATTAAATTTGAAACAAACTCATTTATTGGATAAAAGTGTAAAATTTCTCAGTTTAAACATTTGTTATGTTCTCTATGTTCTATTGTGAATAAAATATTGGCTCATGTGATTTGAAAGACTTTTGGTTTTCATTTTATTCAAATTTAAAAAACGTCCCAACATTTCCGGAATTCGGGCTGTAAGATATTTATGGATCAAACAGATCTGGCTCATCACACTGACTGAAGAAATCACACCGATGACTGTATTTGGCATGGAGTAATAAATGTTTCCTCACAGTGTACAAAATGTGTAAAAAAATCACCATTCTATAGAGTAAAAACAGACATCTGACATGTCTAAAACTAGCTATTGTTGGAGAATAGTTTATAACACAGCTCTCACAACAAAGAAAAAAAAACAGTTTTCAGTGAAGTTTTTTAAAAACAGTCACAGGACAGCAAAGTGAACTGCCACTTCTTCTGATGTTAACATTTGATCCCAAATGACTGCATGTGACAGGGAATCAGAATATATAGTAAACACGGCGTTGAGTACCGCTCCGGATCAGGTGCGCCAGCGCTTCAGTGCGTCCGTGTCTAGCCGCTTCTATGGCGGGTGTGATGTCGTCGGCGTTGCGGGCGTCTACAGCGGCTCTGGCCTGCAGGAGCGTCTCACAGAGCCCAGCATTGCCTCGTCTCGCCGCCTCATGCAGCGCGGTCCAGCCGCGATAACAGCGCTGATTCACCGCCGCGCCAAACGCCAGCAGCAGCTTCACCACGCTGATGCTCTCCTGCTCACACGCTAAACACCACCAGACACCGAGGAGAAGCAGGTTTAAAACACTATAACTCTATAACTATAATGACAATACTGTCTTATAGAGCTGCTTAAACACTCTGCTTTACAGCTGATTCAAATTTGTTTCATAAGATGGAAGCATGGAAATGAGCTGTAAATGTGTTCACCCTCAGGTCATCCGAGATCAGGATGAGTGTGTTTCTTCATCAGGTTTGTAGAAATGTGTCTCTGCATCAGTGTCTCAGCAATGGATGCTCTGCAGTGAATGGGTGCCGTCAGAATGAGAGTCCAAACAGCTGATAAAAACATCACAATAATCCACACCACTCCAGTCCATCAGTTAACATCTGGAGAACACAAAAGATGAAACACATCCACCATCATTATTTTTTTTTATAAGTCCATAATCCATAATAACTCTTCCTCCAGTGAAAAAGTGTTCTGGTCTGAATCAGGAGAGTAATCTGCACAGATCAAGCAGCGTTTACAAACCAAAACAGCTCCAAACAAATATGTGTCTGGATTTTGATGAGAGAGACAACAGGAGATGCACTTTTCACTGGAGGAAGCGTTGTTATGGATTATGGATTGTAGTTAAAAACATCTTAATGCTGGATTTGTTTCATCTTGTCTTCTCCAGATGTTAACTGATGGACTGGAGTGGTGTGGATTATTGATATGTTTTTATCAGCTGTTTGGACTCTCATTCTGACGGCACCCATTCACTGCAGAGCATCCATTGCTGAGACACTGATGCAGAGACACATTTCTACAAACCTGATGAAGAAACACACTCATCCTGATCTCAGATGGTCTGAGGGTGAACACATCTTCAGCACATTTTTATTTGACATTGTTCTTGAACTAAATTGAGCTGAATATTGACACTGTTGTTTTTTGTAGAGTGAAAGTACCTTTATAAAGAGGTGTCTCTTTGTTTTTGTTGCTGATGTCAGGGTCGGCACCTGCTTCTAGAAGACTCCTCACACACTCCAGGTGTGGCTCGTGAAGGGCGAGCAGCAGCGGCGTCTGCTCCTGAAGCGTGCGTTTGTCCACACACACGCCAGGATCTGTCTCACACAGCACAGGAACACGCTTCATCAGTGCTGCATCACTGCAGGTGACCAACACTGACTAACACAATTAAACACTTAAGGGCCCAGCTAAAGCACAGGAGTCACTCAACTCGTTCAACAAGCTTTTTTTGAAATTCCTCAGAAAGATTTGTGACAAAACACTCCCGTGGCACTTCAGCCCTGGGTCATGGTGTCTTTAGCCCAAAGCGGATGCAGCTGTCTCTCTAGGACAGGTGTATCCACACGTCTCTCACCTGTCAGCAGAGTCCTCACGCAGTGCGTCTGGCCGCGGTGAGCCGCTTCATGCAGAGCCGTCCAGTCATCTTCACTCAAGCTCTGCACATGTGCTCTTCTGACTCTGGAGGATCAGGAGCAGCGAGAATCAGTGTGTTTGTCTGATATAGTGGAGGCCGGGGCTAGTTGTCACCGGGTCTAACTTTGACATAAACGTTTGTTTTCTCTTGCAGTGCTTTTTAAAAAAAGGTCTTAAATTGAAATATATTTTTGCCAATTCTGTCGTCCAGACTACATTTACAGTGTCATCATAAGTCTGTAATATCTGATGAGCATTAAGTGAACTAAATAAACACACATAGACACAATACAATACAATAAGACGAGATCAGTATGCCATGAATCAGTGTGTATGACCTGTGTTCTCAGGACATTGATTATTATTTTTTTTTTGTATGAATATTTTTCCTTGTTATGTTTGATTCGTGATTCATAATCGTTACATTTGTCCAAAAAGCTCGTGATATGTATTGTAATAATGTGACAACTTACCCCATAGCACAAATGAACCGCTGAAGCGGTTTGTGTCTGTCTTTGTGTGAATACAGTGTGTGTTTACAAAATCAACCCATAAGGACTGACTGAAGAAAAGTGTGACAACTAGCCCCGGTCTCTCCAAAAGATAAATTAGAGTCTCTTTCCTCCGATGCAATGACAGCTGAAGATCACGCAGGCACAAATCACACTGTCTTGAGATTTATGAATTCTGTGATTGGACTAACAGCGATCGTAAACACACACACACACACACACACACTCACTGTGACGGGTCTGTCTCGTCCCGGTTCTCAGATCCTCCAGATGATGATGATGTTTTCTGCGGCGACGAGTTTCGTTTTGTGTCACTTGATCGAAATAATGCGATATATTCGGCATAAGAGAATCGTGTCATCCTGTTATTGTCACACAGACAAAGACGCTCGAGCCGCGCGCGCCTGTGTGAGTGTGTGTGTGTGTGTGTGTGTGTGTGTGGACGCACACACACACACAGACACACACACTCGAGCGCTCAGCTGTTCGCTGGGTTAATTTTAGGTTGGTCTCGACACGTGAGGACTGGAGTTTACCTTATTTGTCTTCCCACTCAGCCAGCTCAGATAATACTAGATAAACTCGGAGTGAATTACTGAGAAATGAGGGAAAGGCGGTGATTGAGCAGATCAGAAGCAGTCAGGGCTCTATTGTCATGGCCTGCAGTCAAATGCTCGAGGCTTTTGTTTAGCTTCCTTACAAGCTTTCCTCAGAAACAAGCAGAGCAGTAAAGAGCTACACAAGAACTGACTCTTCCAGTTGAGTGTGAGGATCAGATTCTTGCTGTAAACCAGGATCTGGACTCATTCCTGACAAGAATAACACTAGTGACCCTGGACCACAAAACCAGTCATAAGTGTCAATTTTTCAAAACTGAGATGTATACATCATCTGACAGCAGAATAAATAATATTTCCATTGATGTATGGTTTGTTATGATCGGACAATATTTGTCTGAGATACAACTATTAGAAAATCTGGAATCTGAGGGAGCAAAAAAATCTAAATATTGAGAAAATCTCCTTTAAAGTTGTTCAAATGAAGTTCTTAGCAATGCATATTACTAATCAAAAATGAAGTTTTGATATATTTACAGTAGGACATTTACTAAATATCTTCATGGAACATGATCTTAATATCCTAATGATTTTTGTCATAAAAGAGAAATGTATAATTTTGATCCATACAATGTATTGTTGGCTATTGCTTCAGATATACCTGTGTTACTCATGACTGCTTTTGTGCTGCAGGGACACATATATCTGTCTAACTGTTTGATGTCTGTTACTGTCGTGGATCAGATGAGGACACTGTTGGTATTCAGCCTGTTATTCTAGCTTCAGAGATTTAGACAAACTGGTTTTGTGAATTTGCATATGTTACATGTTTATTAATAGGTTGTGGAGCATTTATGACATTTGAAAATCTTCATGATGTCATAAATACTGTGTATGTAAATGATCAAGAAATGAGGTGGTTTCACATGTTTTGTAGTCACAGCACAAACACACACGTCATGGAGCGGTGTATGTGTGTGTGTGTGTGTGTGTGTGTGTGTGTGTCAGTGAGTGTGTGTCTCTCTGTGTCTGTGTGTGTGAGTGAGTGTGTGCGTGCGTGTGTGCGCATGTGTCTGTCTGTGTGTGTGTGTGTGTGTGTGTGTGTGTGTGTGCGCGTGTCTGTCTGTGTGTGTGTGTGTGCATATCTGTCTGTGTGTGTGTGTGTGTGTGTGCGCGCGTGTCTGTGTGTGTGTGCATATCTGTCTGTGTGTGTGTGTGTGTGTGTGCGCGCGTGTCTCTGTGTGTGTGTGTGTGCGTGTGCGTGTGTGTGTGTGTGTGTGTGAGCGCGAGAGTGTGTGTGATGTTCAGAACCTCCAGCTGATGCCTTTTATGGACACACTCCACTCTGTTTAGCTTCACTTACACTCATTACAACAGGATTGATGAAGTGGCAAGACATTTTTCAGCACTGTTACATTTCTGTTAAAACACATGTAAGGGTTGACATCTGAAACTGAACGTGTAATCAAACAGACCTCAGTCTATGCATATAAGATGCATTTATATTATAATAGTACAGCCATGAACTTTGAATCTGTGTAGTGCAGGATGAATCATCACTACTTTTATCTATTTTATTATGAGAAAGACTACATTTGAAATACACCAGCGGTCAAAAGTTTGGAATAGATAAGATGCTGTTTTTTTTTTTTTATCTCTTCAGCTCATCAAGACTGCATTTATTTAATAAATTTTATTGTATTAAGAAATATTTGTAATAAATATTGATCCAAAATCAATATTTGAGCAAGCACATAACCAGCCACTGTTCAAAACTATCGCCTTACTTTAGCTCGATTCACAACGATTAGCTTATAAAAATGTTTTCTAATTTGAGTGGTACGAGTAGGTTTTCGCAAGAAATTCGAGCATGGCACTGCGTCATTACGTCATGTCTGTAAACATAAAGATTGAGTCCTGGCTAATAGCCCTTACAAAAAAGAAGTTCATTGAAGTTTGCTATTTGTATACTTCTTTTAAACTAAAAAAATAGGAAAGTATACTTTTAGTTTACTTTTTATGTACTTCTCAAAAATGGACTTTATGTACTTCTCAGAAATGTACTTAAAATGACATTTAAGTATACTTGACTTATACTTAAAAGTCTTAATATATTTGAGCTATACTTGTGCTCCTAGAATCCGTGTTTTCATTGTTATATGGTAGGGGGAGCTAGTACACATCTTCTGAACAGAATTTCCAAAAAAACACAAGTGAAGAAGAAACCAAAACAACAGATGCTTCCACATGTAATCTAACACAATCATCAGAAATAAAACAGCATCAAAACTGTATAACGTTATGGAATAAAATGTCAACCATGGAAGAGGTAATAATGATTGTCAAGATTTGGGGTGTTGATTGACTCCATCTACATTTTGATTATCATCCTGAATCCAATTCATAGTCTTTTTTCAGCTTTTTGTTCAAAATGTTGTTTATTTCTTTACTTTTTAATTATGAAACTTACCCACATTCAAGTGTTTAAAAAAGAATGTTTGCAATGTTTCTGTTTACAAGCACCCTGTTCTTTCTTTGTATGTTTTGTATGTTCAGATATTCATATAACAAAATATATACAAATTAATACCTAAACAGGGACATAGTAGTATACTTAAAGTATGATGTAAAGTTCACTTAAAGAAAACGTCTCAGGTTATGCATATAACCATGGTTCCCCGAAGGGAACGAGACGCTGCTTTGGAAAACGCTATGGGAACGCCTTCAGCGTGACCATGTTCTGAATCACACGTGTAATCAGTCCAATGGAAGGGCGAGACATCACAACCAGGAAGCTTAAAAGCACGTGCGGTGGAACCGGCGTCAGCTTCTAGGAATGAAGCAAGCACTGGCAAGGATGCCGGAAGTGTGGCATAGAGACGCAGCGTCTCGTTCCCTTCGGGGAACCATGGTTACATGCATAACCTGAGACATTCCTCTTCAGGAACTCGAGCTGCATCAGAAAACACTATGGGAATGAGATGCACAGCCAGCTTTTCCAGCCAATTGATGTGCCACGTCAGATGGCTGCCACTCCACAGACCATGGGCAGGGTGGCCATTCATGATCGCTCCACCAACCGGTGAGGGAGGCGCCTGTCGCTAGCATTACATGGCGACAAGGAGCTCCCAGCACCGGGCCCTGTTTCCTCCACATGTCAAAGGCACGTATGCATCACCTCATGACCTTGATAGTGAGAGCGGGTTTCCCCTCGGGGAGAACTCCTTGGTCTTGAGCCACCACTGTAAGGGTCTCATGTACAGCAGGCCAAAAGGTATCACGTTGGACGCAGCTGCCATCAGACCCAGCAGTCTCTGAAACTGCTTGACAGTGAGTGACTGGCCTTCTTTCACTTTCTTGACTGCTGTGAGGATCGACTCGATACGGGTAGGGGACAGACGTGCCTGCATCGCGGTCGAATCTCACACCACAACTAGATAAGTGGTTCTCTGTAATTGGAGAAAGCACACGTTTCTTGGCATTTAGTCGTAACCCCAGCTCTTTCATGTGGGCGAGAACGGCATCTCAATGTCGAACCGCCATCTGCTCTAAGTGAGCTAAAATCGACCAATCGTCGATGTAATTCAGTATGTGGATGCCCTGGAGCCGCAGCGGAGCCAGCGCAGCATCCACACACTTTGTGAAAGTGCGGGGTGAGAGTGCTAGGCCGAAGGGAAGAACCCCCCCCCCCTCTCGAGACTGATATCTGGTGTAATTAGAGTGGCTAAATCAGTGCCCTGAAGTAGGGCACTGGCCAAACTAACCGCCCTAGAGACCTCCGAAGAGGTGGCGAGCCTCTCAGCTCCGCTAAGTTTCCGGGTGGAAGAGACTGAGAGCAGTGCTCGCTGGAGACCGCTGTGCCCTGGAACACTGGCAGGGTTGGCTGACCGATCTCCTGAGGGTACTGAGGAGCAGAGCCGATCCTCTCTGTACGCAGAATACGCAAGCTGCGTAGGGCCCCCTAAACACCAGGGGGCCCCTTGCTCTAAAAGAAGATTTCTTTTTAGTTTAGTTTTTGAATTTGGCCAGCGGTTATGAAAACATGAATGATCATTTAATTTAATGCGGTTGTCACCCTTTATACGTAAAAATCTGTCAACTCATGTAACGGGAATGTCTAAAGTCTCTTGCTCGAGACTAAAAAAACGAGTTGAAAGCGAGCCGCGAGGGACACTGTTTCTCAAGCGCTTTCCGCAAGCGCGATTCAAGACGGAATGAACACGAACAAATATTTAGTTTCATAGTTTCGTTCATTCATACATAACCACTCGTAACCGGGCACATCCACCAAACCAACCCCCCCCCCCTTTTTTTTTTCCCTTGGGCCCCCAGAATTATAGGATCACCTCTGCTGAGGAGAGACGGGTACCGTGTGAATGAAACGCATTTGAATTGTATAAACGATTTGAATAATAGAAATGTGTTAGTGTGTAAACCAGGTTAAGCTGACAGAGTGTGTCTGCCTCCCAAACAGTGTTAGGTAGATTGTTCCAGAGTTTGGGTTCTAAATAGGAAAAGGATCTGCCTCCCGCAGTCGATTTTGATATTCTAGGTATTATCAAATGGCCAGAGTTTTGAGAACGCAGCAGACGTGGAGGACTATAATGCGATAAGAGCTTGCTGTACTGAGGAGCTAAACAATTCAGGGCTTTATAAGTAATTAACAAGATTTTAAAATGTATACGATGTTTAATAGGGAACCAGTGAAGTGTTGACAGAACCGGGCTAATATGGTCACACTTCCTGGTTCTAGTAAGAACTCTAGCTGCTGCGTTTTGGACCAACTGGAGTTTTTTTTATTAAGCGTGCAGAACAACCACCAATAAAGCATTACAATAATCTAACCTTGAGGTCATGAACGCATGCATTAACATTTCTGAATTTGACATTGAGAGCATAGGTCTCAATTTAGATATGTTTTTGAGATGGAAAAACAAATGTTTTACAAATGCTAGAAACATGGCTTTCAAATGAAAGATTGCTATCAAACAGCACACCTAGGTTCCTAACTGATGAAGAAGAATCGACAGAGCAGTCGTCAAGTGTTAGATAGTGTTCTAGGTTATTACATGTGGGGTTTTTAGGTCCGATAATTAACACCTCTGTTTTTCCAGAATTTAGCAGTATGAAGTTACTCTTAATCCAGTTTTTTATATTGACTATTGTAACATTAATATTAAGTTTTTTATTATATGTAATTTAAAGAAATAGTTTAATTTAGCTGATTTTATAGGGATTTGAACAGAACCACTGTTGCGGCGATTTACTGAATGAGCCGTATAACAAACTATAGTGAAAACATTATTTAATAGCACAATAACAAGATCGGCAGATTAAGACTAACTTGTGGGCACAAAACACAAGATACTTCTCTTTTCAATATAAATAAGATTTTATTTATATAAACCTAAGACAACTACTCTAACACATGAACACAAGCATTCACACATTCACACATTGCAGAAAGAGAGAAAGTAAGGAAAGGATGAGTTTTAAGAGAATGGAAATGTGAAGTCCCAATTTATATTAAATACACCAATTCAATTAGAACCTGGAGGTGTTACTTGCTTGCTATGCCTGTGTTAAGGGGTTTCCTTTGTTGCAGACAGGGGGTTCCCCGAAGTTGCTGATTGGCTGGAAGTTCAATAGTCTTTGAAATGAGGTCTTGGGCATTGGCTGAAAATGCAGAGTTGGTCTGGTTGAAGTTTGAAGCGAGTGCAGTCGCAGCAAACTTACATTAGAACACGAAACTCCACAGAAAGAAAAGAAACTAAAGTAAAAGAACAAGAATAAAATGAGGTAATGAGGGGTGGTGAGGCGCAGTGGATAAGACACATGCCTTTGGTGTGAGAGACCCGGGTTCGAATCCACTGTGAGACACCAATGTGTCCCTGAGCAAGACACTTAACCCCTAGTTGCTCCAGAGGCGTGCGACCTCTGACATATATAGCAATTGTAAGTCGCTTTGGATAAAAGCGTCAGCTAAATGAATAAATGTAAATGTAAATGAGACTTGGTGGTTTTCTTCTCATTGTAGTAGCAGCTGGCACGTGGGCCAGAGCACGCTCAAAGAGCAGCGTCAAAACGCGGTGGCAAAAGAGAAGCAGAGGAGAAAGAGTGACTAAGAGGACCAAGAGAGAGTTTTATAGTGTCCTGAATTTTTAAACTCGGCTTTCAGACCGTCCCATCTGGACGTCTTGACCTATTAGATACTGTCCTTGCTCGGGGTATTGCTCTGATCCTCCACCCAATCAATAAATCAACATGTTATCTGTTCAGTCAGAGGTCCGAACTTTACAGGCTCTTGCAAAGTATACTTTTGAAAATGATTTCTATAACAAGACTATGATGCATTTGACAAAGAATTGATTGGAAGAAACATTTAAAGCATGATTTTTCAAACTCATTAGATTAGATTAGATTAGATTCAACTTTATTGTCATTGCACATGTGGGTACAAGGCAACGAAATACAATAGAAAAGAAGAATACAGCATAACAAGAGGAAGGAGAGGAGAAAAAAATAATCCCCATACTATGCTCCTTCAGGAGTACAGTGTGAGAACAGGAAAAACACCTCAGCAACAAAAGCACAATCAATACAGAGACACAGGACTTGCAACAGGGGGGGGGTAATCCAGCTCAGACGAGCAGCCATCCAGTCCTGCAGCCTCTCAGCGCTAATCACAGACCTGCTTGTCAGACTGGCAGTACAAAGCAACTAAGGCGTTGGATGGCGGTTTGGGAGGTGAATGCATATCTGTATATATGTGCGTATGTGTGTGTGTATGTGAGTTCATGTATTTGTAGGCCTGGAGATCCCCCACGCTGGTATTCAAAACAAGTTGTCTCAGTCCGCAGATTGTGATAGCGACACAGCAATTGCCATGGAAACGGCCTTGATCGGGACCCAGACGGAGTCGACAATCAGCAGGTGTCTGTGGAAGGGGGCAGGAAGCAAGAGCGTCTCACTGCAGTGCTCTTCCGGGGGGTTGTTTTCAGCACGACCTTGTCCGAGGCAGTTCTGGTTGTTTAGGGAAGCCGAAAGAAGATAAGATTTCAATTGTTTGGTCTTGGTGCGAGCAGCTGCATACCAATTTCACAGCTACTCTCTTTGTCCATTCTGGTCTCCAAATCCATCAATTTTTCTCAGCAAAGCCGTGAGCTTCTCCGTGATAGAATCCATATTGCGGTTGATAGTCTCAGTCTCAGTGCTGACCGCTCTGCCCACTGCTTCAATCATGACGGGCAGCCTTGTGAGGCATTGGACAGCTGTTCCCGTCTTCTGCATTCTCTGATAACCCAGGGCAAAGCCTAATCCAATCAGCAGAAAACCCGTTATCATGGTTCCGAACAGGTAGATGTCTTCAATGTCCTCCATGGAAAGAGCCGCCAGACACACGACCCGCCATCTCTCCCATGCGTCCATCGTGTAGCCAGTAGCGAACGTTCCGGCCGGACAATTGGGCTCCCCCGAGCCCAGGCTTCTCGTAGAAAAGATGGTGTCAATTGCGTTGAGAGACCAGTTGATCAAATCCATTATTTTTCGGTTTGGAGAGCAGTGCAGAAAGAGTCTCTCAAGTGTTAGACAATAGACAAGACGAGAAAGCAAGCGGGGAAGGTAAGGGGAGGAGAGGAGAGAAAAAGCGTCCGCCTTCGCTGAGAGCCAAACGAGAAGTACATAACAAACACGCATATGAATCCTTCAGCTATTCAATAATGATTAAAAAGACATACATAATTGTAGTAGTGAGTGGGGCGGGGCCGAGAGCCGTGGGAGCGGAACGAGGCCGGTGGAGTTAATGATAATGAGCGACACCTGCGCCACTCACCGGTCTCGAGTCCCACGGAGGAGCTCCGGAAGGATAAAAGGAGGAGTGACGACAGTGGAAGACGAGAGAGGACCAGGCCTGGACATTATTTTGTGTTTTGTGTGCGGCAGTCGTTTGTGAGGGGCTGCCGCTTTACGTTTGTTTATTTTGATTATTAAATTGTATTTGAATGTTTGCCGGTTCCCACCTACTTCTTCCCGATCTATGAACTTTGTTACAGTAATATTTGATTAAAACATGATATTCTAATATGTGGGTTACAAACATAATATGGGGTTCTGCATAGAAATGTCCTCTTAGGATGATTTTATGTGCATATAAAAAAGAAAGTCTTTGTGTAGTTCTATGGAGAACGAAGGCATGTTCGGTTGACAAAGGAATTTCGGTTTGGTCTGTCTTCTATTTGGGGGAGAAGTCAGTCTAAGGAAGCTCGTGAATTCAATCGTGGAACATGTGATGGCCATCTCTTTGACCATCAGTCTTGATTATTTGCCCCAAATTTGACAGTCTCCTTCCTGAATCGGAATTATCAATAAGTGTTCTTTTGTCTCAAGGTTGTAAGCTGTTCTGTGAAAGAGGCTTGCTGGTTAGTTTGCTTGCTTCAGACAAGTTGGAGCTAGGAATCTGATTTACGACATTGTCCTGTTTTCTTGGGGCCTCTCTGTGGAATCTCAGATTCTCATGTTTTGATGTTCTGATCGAATCTTAACTTTGTCTGATTCGGTCTGTGATATCCTACACTATGCGTTCCGTTAGTTTCTCAATTTGTTGTGTTTCACCGGGCCGCGAAGATATATAGAGCTGAGTATCATCAGCATAACAGTGAAAGCTAACACCATGTCTCCTGATAATATCTCCCAAGGGTAACATGTAAAGTGTGAAAAGTAACGGCCCTAGTACTGAGCCTTGAGGTACTCCATACTGCACTTGTGATCGATATGATACCTCTTCATTCACTGCTACGAACCGATGGCGTTCAGATAAGTACGATTTGAACCATGCTAATGCACTTCCACTAATGTCAACAAAGTGTTCTAGTCTATTTAAAAGAATGTCGTGGTCGATAGTGTCGAACGCAGCACTAAGATCCAGTAGAACTAATAAAGAGATACAACCACGATCAGATGATAGAAGCAGGTCATTTGTAACTCTAATGAGAGCAGTCTCAGTACTATGATACGGTCTAAATCCTGACTGGAATTCCTCACAAATACTATTTTTCTCTAAGAAGGAATATAATTGTGAGGATACTTCCTTTTCTAGTATCTTTGACAGAAAAGGGAGATTTGAGATCGGTCTGTAATTAACTAGATGTTTGGGGTCAAGTTGTGTTTTTTTAATGAGAGGCTTAATTACAGCCAATTTGAAGGTTTTGGGGACATATCCTAATGACAATGATGAATTAATAATATCCAAAAGAGGATCTATGACTTCTGGAAGCGGGCTCTTTTAGTAGTTTAGATGGAATAGGGTGCATGTTGTTGGTTTAGATGATTTAACAAATTTATACAATTCTTCCTCTCCTATAGTAGAGAATGAGTGGAATTGTTCTTCAGGGGATCTATAAGTGCTCTATCTGATGTGATATTGTAGCTGACGGCTGCATGGTTACAATTTTATCTCTGATAGTATCGATCTTGGAAGTAAAGTAGTTCATAAAGTCATTACTGCTGTGCTCTTGGGGAATCCCAACACCTGTTGATGCTTTATTTTTCGTTAATTTAGTGACTGTATTGAATAAATACCGGGGGTTATGTTTGTTCTATAGGATAGGGTACTTTCCCGCCAAGCTGTACGAAATACCTCTAGTTTTGTTTTCCTCCAGCTGCGCTCCATTTTCCGGGCTGCTCTCTTTAGGGAGCGAGTGTGCTCATTATACCACGGAGTCTGTTTTCTTTGATCTTCCTTAAGTGTAAAGGAGCAACTGTATCCAAAGTGCTAAAAAAGAGAGAGTCCATAGTTTCTGTTACATTATCAAGTTTTTCTGCACTGTTGGATATGCTGAGGAATTGAGATAAATCAGGAAGATTACTTACAAAGCAGTCTGTTGTGGTAGAAGTGATGGTTCTATCATACTTGTAACAAGGTGTAGAACTTACAGTTTTAGCTATATGGAGTTTACACAAGACTAGATAATGATCTGAGATATCATCGCTTTGCTGCAGAATTTAAACACCTCTAACATCAATTCCATGTGACAGTATTAAATCTAGAGTATGATTTCGACAATGAGTAGGTCCTGAAACGTGTTGTCTAACCCCAATAGAGATCAGAATGTCTATGAATGCTGATCCTAATGCATCTTTTTCATTATCGACATGGATATTAAAATCGCTAACAATTAGGACTTTATCTGCAGCCAGCACAAACTCAGATAGAACATCAGCAAATTCTTTAATAAAGTCTGTGTGGTGCCCTTGTGGCCTGTATACAGTAGCCAGTACAAACATCACAGGGGATTTATCACCAACACGTGTTTCTCTAGATAATGTTATACGCAGCACCATAACTACAAACGAGTTATACTTTGTAGAAAGGGACCTGATATTCAGTAAGCTAAGTTTTATCAATTGTTTCTCTGTATTGTACACATTTTTTATTTGTTGAACATCAATTAAATTGTTACTCTTAATTTGGTTTGGATGTTTTCTGTATTTTCTAGTTCGGGCAACAGACACAGTCTCTATAGTGTGATATCTAGGTGAAGGAGTCTCTATGTGCTGAGAATTAACTGACTTCTGTGACGTGAGGCGGCTAGCAGACGGTCGGTTTAGCCAGTCTGTCTGCTTCCTGACCTGGGCCCCAGTTAGTCAAGTACGAACTCTAAGACTATGTGCCATATTTCTAGAGAGAAGAGCGGCACCACCCCAGGAGGGATGATCACCATCTCTTTTCAACAGGTCAGGTCTGCCCCAAAAACTTGTCCAACTGTCTATAAAACCTATGTTATTCTGCGGGCACCACTTAGACATCCAGCCTTTGAGTGACAGCAGTCTGCTAGGAATCTCGTCACCCCGGTAAGCAGGGAGCGGGCCAGAGCATATTACAGTGTCTGACATCATACTTTAGTTCACACACCTCTTTAACATTATTTTTAGTGATCTCCGACTGGCGAAGTCGAACATCATTAGCGACGACGTGGATAACAATCTTACTGAATTTACGTTTAGCATTAGCCAGCACTTTTAAATTTGCCAAGATGTCAGGTGCTCTGGCTCCCGGTAAACATTGGACTATGGTGGCTGGTGTCTCTATTTTC
The DNA here is from genome assembly GCF_936440315.1 of Barbus barbus. Classification (NCBI taxonomy): domain Eukaryota; kingdom Metazoa; phylum Chordata; class Actinopteri; order Cypriniformes; family Cyprinidae; genus Barbus; species Barbus barbus. The sequence continues at coordinate 555,179 of NC_136758.1, forward strand.
ACGTTCCGTACAATAGAATCGCCAATAACTGGAGCACTTTCATCAGGTTTCTCAGAGGGTGCGTTACTGAGTGGGGAGAACCTGTTAGATGTTCTGATCGGAACGGAAGAGTGGAGTTTTGACCTGAGACTAGGCCGCCTCACAGTCACCCAGTTGCCCTGCTGCACGGGCTCAACCGGAACCGAACAATGTACAGGACTCCCTGAGCTAGTCGCATCCAAAGCAGTATCTACAGCCCTCACATTCTTACTGTCCTCAACTAAAGTTTGGATGCGTGTCTCTAGTTCTGAAATCTTCTCTGTCAGCCTAACTATATCCCTGCATTTATCACATGTGAATCCCTCGTCACCGACAGAGAGAGATAAACTGTACATGTGACATGAAGTGCAAATAACAAGAGAAGGAGAAGCCATTACTCACCGTGATAGAAGAATGATTTACTTACCACTGTTGTTTGATGAACTCGTGAGTTGAAACGGACCGAGAGACAGATGAAACTAGGGATGGGTAGATCGACACCTAGTATCGATACACGTCTTGAATTTTCGACACACTAGTGCTTCGAAACAGTGTTCCAGAGCATTGCTTGAAATGAGGCTGTCACCTGACCTTGTGAATGAAGCTTTGTTACCTCACTGACACGTCGCGCCGGGCTCAAACACAAAGCGCGTCGATTGATCTATTTATAATATAATAATTATAATTATCCATCATGTCATGCCTATATGTATGTAGTTTATTTTATTTTATTTTTACGAGGTGTATTATTGTTAATAAAAGTTAATAAAAATACACAAGTTTGATGTGAGTACATTCTTTAGTGTTTATTGAAGAAAGTCTTTATTGTCATGTATAGTGCATAAAACAATAATATTAGGAAACTCTATCACTGCGCACACATGCGCCACCATCTGAGAAGCGTCTCACTGCAGCCTACAAGATCCAGGGGGCGTGGTTGGATCCAGATCCAACTCCTCCCACCTGCCTATACTTAAACCTACCCATCTCCACCCCCTAGATGTGGATCCAATCACGCCCCCTGGATGTTGTTGACTGCAGCGAGCCCTACTTGCACCATCTTGCTAATGACATATGTTTATTAATATACAAATAAACCTTGCAATGACATCCCAACGAACAAATGATCTGAATGACACAGTTGGTGTAGGAATTGTTATTGAGCAGCAGATGGCGCAATAGAGCACTGTGTCAAAAGCTTCGCCTCACTGCTTCAGAAGCTTCGTTCGGCACATCTCTAGATGAAATGGAGCAACATAGTGTTGGCCCAGATCCGGCCCACATCTGGCCCATGTGAAATCCATCTTCTGGGCCGACACTGCTTGCTGTCTGGGTTAAATTGTTACTCTTAATTTGGTTTGGATGTTTTCTGCATTTTCTAGTTCGGGGAACAGACACAGTCTCTATAGTGTGATATCTAGGTGAAGGAGTCTCTATGTGCTGAGAATTAACTGACTTCTGACTTCTGTAAATGTCTTTACTGTCACTTTTGAGCAATTTAAAGTATCCTTGATGAAGAAAATTAATTTCTTAAAAAATAACAAAACAAACAAAAAAACTTTTCAATGATAGTGTGTCACAGTTTCCACAAAAATATTGTGCAGCACAACTGTGTTCAACATTGATAATAATCAGAAATGTTTGTTGAGCAGTAAATCAGTATATTATTATGATTTCTGAAGATCATGTGACACTGAAGACTGGAGTAATGATGCTGAAAATACAGCTGCAGATCACAGAAATACATTACAGTTTAACACATATTCACATAGAAAACAGCTGTTTTACACTGTAATAATATTTCAGTGTTTTAATGTATTTTCCATCAAGTGAATGCAGCCTTGGTGAACAGAAGAGACTTTCAGAAACATTAAAACATCTTAATTTTTCCAAACTTTGACCAGTTGTGTGTGTGTGTGTGTTATCTGTTAAAAGTGAAATCTAAGAGCTAGCATACCGTATTCAACAGAAGAGAGTATATGGTCTTGGGCAATGACGCTAAAATATCAAGCGATTGAAATATCACCTGTCAATAACTGCAGTATTTCTAGGACCCAAAGCAGAAACTGAACACACCTGTGAACAGCCTCGCTCACACTTCTGCACAGAACTGCAAGATTGAACTGAAACAGGAATAAAAGCCTGACACGTGTTCGTCTGAGACGGAGCCCAGCATGCAGATGTGAACGGGTCAGGACCAGAGAAGAGTGTCCGAGAGGATCATGAGCGCCTGTAGATGATCAAGATAATGTCTGACAAGATGAGCTCCACAGAAGAGGAATATTCCAGCAACGATGCACACCACACTGCCAGAATCACCCAAGAGTTTCTGAAGAAGAGAAACGTGAAACCTGGCCAAGTATGTCACCCGACTTCAACCCTTTGGTCTTCTAAAGAGAAAGACAAAACAACAAACCTGTGAATCTGTGCATAATGATGAAATCCTCCACGCTGATGAGTGTCATCCAAATAAACAATATGCTGCTGTTCAGCTGAGAGCTGCAGGTGATATGACATATGAGTGATGTTACACAGCTGCGTCCTCTCTTCTGTGTGTTGGGCAGTAACGCATTACAGTAATAATATTACGTTCCCTGGTAAGTAACTAGTGTAAGTAATTACTAATTCAATTTAAATATTACAGTTACTATCCAAAAAAGGCTAGTTACTTTTTTGTCACAATTGCTAATGATTTAAAATTCCAAAATTCAATCATTTAAATCAAGTTAAATCAAATTCATACAGCCATTAATTTTATTTTTGTAGTGAGAAAGGATGACAAAACCAAACGTCGTGTTAATTTGGTGTGCCAAGAATCCCAAGATGTTTGCTTGGTTCTCCCTGCTGCAGAGTTTACTATGTTGCTGCTCTATTAAATAACAGTTGTTTAAAATATTGTGGCTTGTCATCAGCTTGAGCCAGCTGTAGTTTTATCTGTAACTTTCATGGATTCACAGGCTGCAAAAAAAAAAAAAAAAAAAAAAAAAAAATGCAATGCTCAAATTTTTAGTGTGTAAAGGAAAGTAACGTAACTAGTAGTGTAACTAATTTCTGTTGGCTGGGAGTAATAAATAAAATAATAATATTACATTTGAAAGGAGTAACTAGTAATGAGCAATATATTAAATTGTTTTGCCTTATGGACTACAAGCCATAAAACTTAATTTTTTATTTAATTTGATGAGGTGGCGAGGTACATTTCCTACATTGTGTTACGCGTGCGTGTGTGTGTGTGTGCGTGTCTGTGATTGTGTGCCCGTGTGTGTGTGCATGTGTCTGTGTGTGTGTGTATGTGTGTGTGTGTGTCAGGAAACACTCTTAGAGTCCTAAATTTAGGACTGACACCCATTATTTTAAAGATTTTCTTTCCATTTTGTGAATGCAGGCCCAGGTTTGTAGAAATGTGTCTCTGCATCAGTGTCTCAGCAATGGATGCTCTGCAGTGAATGGGTGCCGTCAGAATGAGAGTCCAAACAGCTGATAAAAACATCACAATAATCCACACCACTCCAGTCCATCAGTTAACATCTGGAGAAGACCAAAGCTGAAACACATCCATCAAGGTGTTTTAACATGCAAACTGAACCAAGAATAAATCCAGCTCTGTTTATTCTGTTCTGGCAGGCCAAATGCTGGAGATCTAGGTCTAGTTTAAATTCTGGTCTCGAGTAACAGGTTTAACAGCATGTTATGATTAGAGTCTGAATCATGTCCACTTTCCGTCCAGTCAAACCGCTGTCCCATTGAACTGGCAGTGAATCAAAACAGCAGAAGGAATTAAACGTTTACTTGTGTCTAGTCTTTAATTAGAGAAGGTGGAGTCTTCTTTTCTGTTGCTGGACAGAGCTGTTGAATCTGGACGCTTGTGATCCTGTGGTCTGTGTTTGGTAGATGGAGGAGCTCGGGAACATCTGGATCGCAGTGTCACCTGGGTCACTACGGAGCTCTGGACCTCATATACACACACACCGTGATGGACATGACAAAGGTGATTGATTAGAGCCGTCCTGCAGCACGTGATCAGAAACTCAAGTCAAGAACATGCTTCTCTGTCTTCAAAGGAATTCATGGTGGAGAAAGCAGACCTGGAGAGGAGAGCCATGAGACTGATGGACAGCAGCACTGCGACGGTCAAGAAGAAGAGCAGGAGCGGAGCGCTGACCGCTCTCCAGACGCATCCATAGATCTCCAGCAGTACACACAGCTCATTAAATCTGCTCACACTAATGCTTCTGATCACACACTCAACTCATCACAAGTGCTCTGGATGAATGAATGAATAAAAGACGCAGCGCATTAAAGAGTTCATCAAACACTCCTGTTCAAATGTTTTTATTCTTCAACATGAAAAATAACCGGTTTATCAGAAACTCTGTGAAATCATTTCAATAATGATGATTTAATAAAGGCAGTGTGATGTTTCAGTTGAATCTACAAGTTTACAAGTCAGCCTTCGACCATCCAGAGAAGAAAATCAAAGGACATGAGAGTAAATGCTTCAGGTGAAATGCCACAAGTAGAAAAATGGACAGATTAACGCAAAACAAGTCATTAAAATGGAGCGAAATAAAGGGGAATGAATTCGCAAATTTCCCTCAAGGAACTGATATTCAATTAAGTTCTAAAGTGAAAAACTTTATCAATGCAACAGTAAAGTTCTTTAGTTCATTATAAATAATCAGGTCTGTGTTTGCACTAAATCTTTAATGGCAATCCTTTACAGATGAACTATGTGTGCTGATAATAGAAACCACTATAGATAAGTCTCTGACATTATAGAAAACTGACATTACATCCATAGAGATATCATTAAATGTGCCATAAAGCAGTGTTTCCCAGCCCTGCCCCTGGAGATACACCAGCAGCACAAGCGTCTGTCAGAGTCTGAGGAGATCAGATCTGAGAAACACTGCCTGCTTTCTGCCACTGCTTTAAACATCCCACCCAAAGCAAAGCTGCATTATCATCACAATGCATTTAAACAGTACTGAAAGGCTGCGGTCAGCGCTGGAGTGTGTCGCGGCTCAGGCTGGCCAGTGCCGTGTCGGCCGGGGCGAGGGGCAGCTGCAGTTTCCCCATCTGTGTGGGGTATTTGGTCTTCATCTGCGCTGTGAACACCGGCTGGGAGATCAGCTGCTTCAGCTGCTTCTTCAGGCTCCTGATGAGCTTCTGCTTCTCCCGGTCCTCCTCCTCCTCACCTCCTCCTGCAACACAGAAGCAGAGCACATGAGCGGGATCCGGCTCGGAGCATGAGGAAGATGAGCGGAGCAGCTCGTACCCATCAGTAGGTCATCATCCACGTCGATCTCCAGCGCCTCGGACGCCTGCCGCACCCACGAGTTGTGCTGCTTCTCCCGGCTGTGGAAGTACTCCATCTTCTCGATCTTCCTGGCCAGAGTCACGCGCTCCTGCAGAGGACAAACACACGCACCGCTGGTCATCATCACAGCTCACGTCATCACGAAAGCTCTTGGACAATACGCTGAGGGGTCATGTGAAGCGGTCTTATCTGTGACCCTAGACCACAATACCAGTCTTAACTCGCTGGGGTATATCTGTAGCAATAGACAACAATACATTGTATGGATCAAAATTATCCATTTCTCTTTTATGACAAAAATCATTAGGATATTAAGATCATGCTCCATGAAGATATTTAGTAAATTTCCTACCGTAAATATATCAAAACTTCATTTTTGATTAGTAATATGCATTGCTAAGAACTTCATTTGAACAACTTTAAAGGAGATTTTCTCAATATTTAGATTTTTTTGCTCCCTCAGATTCCAGATTTTCAGATAGTTGTATCTCAGACAAATATTGTCCCATCATAACAAACCATACATCAATGGAAAGATCATTCAGTCAGCTTTCAGATTATGCATAAATCTCAATTTTGAAACATTGACACTTAAGACTGGTTTTGTGGTCCAGGGTCACACATATTTGAAGGAACGGCGTAAAGAGAACAAGGACCCATGATTTTTAGAAACACATGATGTGCACTGATAAATCAATCAGAATAAACACCGATATTTCATCATTTCAAAGTTGATTTCATGGTGACTTTAGGTGTGCAGAGTTGAACTCCAATAGATCCGTTTCACAACAATCTAGAGAAGTGTTTTATATTGGTATTCTTTAAGTTGACTGTAGATTAGCATCACTGTGCTTTTATCAGACATTAATTAGAAAAGAACTAGAACACACTCCTCTCTTCAGACTGCCGTAATCTATCGTTTACTCTTTTGGAAAGCTGATTTTTTTTTTCATTTGTTGTTGAGGCAAGTGTGAATGTAAATATGATATTTATTATAATGTGATTTCATAGATCTTAGTTTCTCTGCTAATGTGCAATGGCTGATGACAGACGTGTGTAAAAGCATCTTCATATCCTGGCTGGTGTTTTAACATCATGCTATTTTCATGACGAGGAACAAGTTAAAATAGTATTAAAGAGCAGTTTAAAAACCTCAATCAGGTTTCTAAAGTGTGTTTCAGATAAAAACACTGCGGTAAGATCTAATTCCCTAAGAGAACCTAACCAGCACAACTGAATAGAGTAAGGGACGAGGATCTTCATTTGAGCTCGTGTGAGATCCTGGAATATCCCATTCAGCTTTCTGTGTATTTATATGATAACTCTACAGTTTTATCCTGTCACTTTAAATGCTGGAGCTCTGGATTCTGATTGGCTCTCACTAATGCTCAGTGATGTGGCTATGGTTAGAGCTGCGCTGGTACCTTGATGGCGCTCATGCAGTGGCTCTCCACGGGGAACACAGGCAGGTCCTCGCTCTTCCCCAGGGTCCTGCAGATCCTCCTGAAGTTGATCAGGTCCTCGGGGCCGATGAGCAGCAGACTCAGACCCTCTCTGGCGGCGCGGGCGGTGCGTCCGCTGCGGTGGACATACGTCTCAGACGTGCGAGGAACCTGGAGCCCAGACAGAGACACATTCACATTTAGCAGACGCTTTTACCCACACACACTTACAGATGAGGACAATAGAAGCAATCAAAACCAACTAAAGAGCAATGCTACACAAGTGCTGTGACACGTCTCCGTTAGCCCAACACAGCACATACAGCAGGGGGTTTTCATATACATATATAACACATCTATATATATATATATATATATATATATATATATATATACACACACTCACATACACACACAATTATCTCTTTATTCTCTATTTAACGCCATGCCAGCATCAAAGCTCTTTTCATGGTGATCTCTGAATAAATTATACAAAGTATACAATTAACAAAAGGTTATAAAAGACATTTCAGATGTACACTAGACAAAAATTCTACAATACATTCAGCTAATACATAACTAAACCAGTTAGACACACCTCTGAATAAAACCGCTGTCTATTCACATTAAAAGCAGGACTATCCAATAAAATGTGTTTCATGTATACAAAGAAAACAAGTAGATAGAATAGAAAAAGAGTAGAGCACGCTAGTGTTAGAGTTTTTTTAAAGAAAACAAGTAGTTAGTAAATGAATAGAGTGAAAGTCTAAAAGGGGCAAGTTTATTTTTTTAAGAATAGAGTTAGAATAGAGAGTGCTAGAGTTCGAGGGGCAAGTATAGATGGAAGAGATGTGTTTAGCAGATTCTTGAAGATCGGGTCATTCCACCAGCAGGGAAGAGTTCATGAAAAACACCAAAGAGCAGGATGTGATCAGAGCGGAGCGGGGGTGTACCTGATAGTGAATGACGTGCTGGACGCCGGGGATGTCCAGGCCTCGAGCAGCGACGTCTGTGGTGAGCAGCACACAGCTGAGAGAGGACAGAAACACACAAACCTCATCAGATCCAGATCACCCATGATCCCATCTGCACACTAACTCCTGCCTCTACAAGGAATACCAGTTATACTTGACCAATATTATACGACAGACTTTATGTAAACAGTTCTGTTGTGCAGCGTCTTATTTGACAAAAAAGAAAAAAATGCAATGTTTTGTTGTAGATCATTAGATTTTCATTTGAGTACACTTTAATAGTTGATTAAATTGTTAAACGTTTTATTAATTCATTCCAGTAGACGACATTTTTTAATGATAAATTTGGTTTTAGTCATAAAACACAGAATCCAGAAAAATTAAATTTCCAAAATTGATCACAGATTTTATAGAACGATTCTCAATCCAGCAGCGGAGTCCTTATTCATCTTCAAGAATCTGCTAAAACACATCTCTTCCATCGTTACTTGCCCCTCTAGCACTCTCTATTCTAATCTCGTTTTCTTTATTTATTTTTAATAAAACACATTTGATCCTTTAAAACTTGCACTCTTTACAATGCTTGCTTTCGTTTGAAAAAAGAGACCCTCAAACACCGTAGTTCTGTAGTCTGTTTCTATTCCATCTACTTGTTTTCTTGTATTAAACCCCTGCTGCGTGTGCTGTGTTGGGCTAACGGAGACGTGTCACAGCACTTGTGTATCGTTGCTCTTTAGATGGTTCTGATTGCTTCTATTGCCTCATCTGTAAGTCACTTTGGATAAAAGCGTCTAAATATAAACACATTTCACGGGCGCTAAATGAAAGAGCATCTTACCCTGTGGCGTAGGCCTAACAGTCGACTACAAGATTTAGTCAGTTATTGGCAGAAACACTCAAGCGTGAATAGGCTACTTCCTCAGACATGAAACATGTAAATATCTACAGGAAGCTAGAAACATCTCCTTGATTACAAATACTCTCTGAAGGTGCAGTCATGCTGAGTCTGCATCATCTCTGCGGCTGACCATGACTCAGAAAACTACTTCAATAATTTAATTAACTTCACGGGGAAGTCGTGGCCTAATGGTTAGAGAGTTGGACTCGTAATCCAAAGGTTGTGGGTTCGAGTCTCGGGCCGGCAGGGATTGTAGGTGGGGGGAGTGAATGTCCAGCGCTCTCTCCACCCTCAATACCACGACTGAGGTGCCCTTGAGCAAGGCACCGAACCCCCAACTGCTCCCCGGGCGCTGCAGCATAAATGCTGCCCACTGCTCCGGGTGTGTGTTCACGGTGTGTGTGTGTGTGTGTGTGGATTTGTTCACTACTCACTGCTGTGTGTGTGCACTTGGATGGGTTAAACGCAGAGCACCAATTTCGAGTATGGGTCACCATACTTGACAATACGTCACGACTTTACTTTACTTTACTTTAAATATCTCCTGGCTATTTTCCAAACACACAGTCATTTCTCATGTCTCAAGTAATCACACGTTTAGTCAACTACTAGTCGACCAGATGAATCTTTCGTCAGGAGCAGCCCTACTGTGGGATTTATTGTGAATAAACAAGTTACATTTTACATTTCCCTCCCTATTAATAGTAAAAACAGTGGTGGCCAAAATGATTCAAACACTAGTATCTTCAGCAGCTAAAAGTGGTGTTAAGTCAGTTATTTCTATCTTTTCCTGTAGTGTGTCAGAAGGAAATATCTGTTTTTTGCCATTAATAGTAATAATCCAGTGAGATCTGATCTGATCATCATCAGTCTGTCTGCAATGACATGAAGAAACAGAACAAACTGAGACAGACTTTGCAGGAGGTTTCTTGAAGCGTCTCGGAGACTCAGTTCTTCTGGATTTAGTCTCAGTTTGTTCTGTTTCTTCATGTCACTCCAGACAGACTGATGATGATCAGATCAGATCTCTAAAATCACTGGATTATTACAGTTAATGGCAAAAACAGATATTTCCTTCTGACACACTACAGGAAAAGATAGAAATAACTGACTTTAACACCATTTTAGCTGCTGGAGATACTATTGTTCTGATCATTTTGGCCTCCACTGTAATGATCATGACTAATACTGATATGGAAAAACAGATCACGCTAGTGTTTTGGACTGATGATGGCTGTTTTTGAGTTCCCTCACCTGTCCTTCTCAGCGAAGCGCTCCAGGTTCTTCAGCCGCTGCTTCTGGTGCATGTTAGCGTGCAGCGGCAGAGGAGCACAGTCCAGGATCAGCAGCAGCGCGCTCAGACGCTTGATGCAGTCGATGCTGTTGGCGAACACCATGCTGCGGCCGGGATACTGCAGCAGGAAGTAGTACAGCAACAGGTCCTTCTCCTCCTTGGTGCAGCTGATGCGTGTCTCCGTCAGCGTCTCCACCGTGGCCTGCTTGCGAGTCAGGTCGATGACTTTGGGCTTGTCTTTGATGCCCACCTTCTCCATGAGGAGCTGCAGTCTGCTGTGCTCGCTGCTCTTGCGCTTCTTCTGCTGCAGACGCATCGGCAGGCCGTGCTCCAGCGTCAGCGTGGCCGAGAACACAAACGTCTGCCTGCTGGGGTTAAACTGGGAGGTGTTGAGCATCTCCAGCAGGTTCTGCAGCTCTGCGAAGTGGCCCTTCTCCACCATGCGGTCGGCCTCGTCGATCACCAGACACCTGAGGAGATGCACCAGATGCAGACAGCTGAGAACACGGCACAGATCAGGGGATGCGCCACACAGACTTTCTTTTAAAGATATTTGCTTTACATGCTCACTTGTAGTTACTTCAAGGTATTTTTAAAAATATTTTTTATTACCTTATGTCCAAAACTGTCATTTTTTTCACAAAAAAAAAAACAAAACATTTTTTAACATCTTGTTGCAACATTTTACAAAAATCAAGATTGAATATATTTGATCAAAATCCCATGTTATAAAAGATGAAGTGCTATTTAAGACAATACTGGCTGATTAGACCTAAAACGCTAAATATTTGCCCTCTCTCTCTTCACCGTTCCCACATCTGACCTCAAATACATTAAATATTTCCCTTTTTAGACAGTTTTTGAAGTAAAGATAAAGAAAATACTATACAAAACTTAAGATTACAAAATAATGTTATTTCAAACAGAAAACAAGATTATTTAGTTTACCCCATTGGAAGATTATTTAGCCTGTTTCAAGCAAAAACGCATTTAATTTTGACGTTTTTTTCTGAAAACAAGACAATAAGACAAGACGATAAGGATTTTCTAGACAAGTAAAAAATACTTGTCTAGAAAATCCTTATCGATTTAAGAATTGTTAGATATTTTGGCTGGAAACAAGACAAAAGCATTTTTTGCAGTGTACACTCATGAGAGTAAATAACGTTGATATCAACTTTGATGTCTATGGTAGCGAATAAAATACAGCAAATAATAAACCACTGTATTCCACTGAATCATTCATTCAAAACACTTTTTCATATTTCTCAGACACCTTCAACGTTTCTAACATTATATCACAGTTTATTCTCTATAGTTTAGAAATGGTAATAAAATATGAGAAGTCAGAGTTGAACTGCGTCAGAACAAATTCATCTTGATAAAGTCAGATCACTTTGTGGAAAGAGGTTGCATTAGCAATTAAAGAAAAACCTCTTCAGCAAAGCATGCTCTGCTCAAAGTGTCTGAATCATTTTTGATCCTAGATTTTACTGCTAGTCCACTGTATGAAGAATCTTTGGGTATAATATGTCACAGTCTGCTTTATTTAGCTCTCCTCACTTACAGAAATGAGCTATAGAGTCCTGCACACTAGTAAAAATATCAAAAAATATATCTGCTGTCTGAATCATTTTGGTTTGACTGTATATATATTGTGTGTGTTTAATAATGAATTGATAAACACTTAAATAGACAGCAGCAATAATATTTAGTCAAGCATGATTTAGTTTGGTTGGGAATGGTGGTGTTTATCTGGTGACGGAGCGGAGCGTACCGCAGCTGGCGCAGGTTCTGCAGGTGCGGCTGCTTCTCTCGGATCATCTCCCACAGACGACCCGGTGTAGCGATCACGATCTCCGGCCGGCGCATCAGAACCCGCTGCTGCTTCTGCGGAGCCATCCCTCCGACCACGACTGCCGTCCTGACCCCTGCTCAAACACATGACCATCAGCTCAGAACCAGACCACGCCTAATGCACATAACCTGCTTTCGGACACTTCTCACTGGCTGTGTTTACATGCACAAGCTGTGTTTCAGTCAGACTGAATTCATTTCGACTGATGAATCTGAATGTAGTGTTCACATGAACGCTAGATAAAGTGATCAGGTTCATGATTGTGTTTACGTCACATGCTTCATATCATGCGCACAAATATAGTTTCCCCCACTGTTTGCACATAATAACCACTCAACTACATGGTCTCTTTATTTGTTTTAAACAGCAGAATTAAGATCTATCCATTTCTGGATAAATATGACATATAAACCGTTGTGCGTGCTGCTCATATTTATGACGCAGTCGTCTGAGGAAGAGAATCTGAAACAAGGACTGGTGGGAGGTTGTCCTGCTCCACTTCACAGACGCCGAGTGAAAGGAGAGCTTTATAAGACAGGACGTTCATTTATACAGCTCTTTATTCGAACAGCTCGTTCTGCATACGTCATTATGCTATTTCTCCATACGCTAGTGCATCCTTTCAGCTTCGGGTTTCAATCCGATCGAGTGTTTACATGCGCTCCCGATCTTATTAGAAAAGGAATCAACCACCCCTTTCAACCGGATCGATTAAGGTGTTCACATGAAGGCTTTTCAGTCCGATTGAGCCGTCAATCTGATTACTGACGGATTATTTGGTTGCATGTAAATGTAGCCAATGATTGGGGTTTCTACTGTATTTAGTATTTACGTTAGCTGTTCAGGTAATATCAATGTTAAGACTCATTTGTGGTCAAAATTAGATTTCAAATTCAGCCAGAGCTATAGAAATGTCTTATTTAAGGGGATCAAGAGGAGACGTGAGTCAGGACGCTCTTATAAAAGAAGCATCATCATTATATTCGTGTTTATCAGTGCACACTGACCGGCGAAGCGGGCCACAGCGTCGATGTGGTGTTGGACCTGAACGGCCAGCTCTCTGGTGGGAGTGAGGATGAGGCCGAGCAGCGGCGGCTGCTGTGTGTTCCTCTGTGTTTGACCTGCTCCTTCCTTCTCCTTCTCCTCTTCTTCCTCAGCAGATGCAGCTCCGCTCTCCTCCTGCGGCTCCTCACCGTCTCGCAGATACAGGCTCTCCACACGCGTCTCTGTGTCATCGGCTCCGGTCGTCTGCTCGCTGGAGGATGCTTTCCTCCACTCCAGGATGCTGTGGATCATGGGAATCCCGAAACACAGCGTCTTCCCGCTGCCTGCAGACAACACACACACAAGCTGAGAATCACTGCCAGGGCTAAAAAAGGATATTAAGATAGACATCTTTAACACTTTTTGGTTTACAGGCATGCAAGCTTTGTGGGGAAATACAGGGAAAAAAGCAGTAATTATTTAAACTGTTCCCATTAATGCACAATGCATGCTGCATATAACGCAAGTCAACAGATTTGACTAATAGAGCTATCAATCTCTGTAGAAATAACAATGATGCTGTCATCTTTCTGAAGTCATTTCCACCCTCCTGTAATTTGGCTCTGAATCTCAGGTGAAAACTGTTATTTTGACACCTCAGTTTCTCAGTTTGTTCTGTTTCTTCATGTCATTCAGACAGACTCTAACATCTCACTGGATTATTACTATTAATGGCTGAATGAATGTTTCCTACTGACACACTCCAGCAGAAGACTTCAAACCAGTTTTAGCTGCTGATATACTAGTGTTCTGATCATTCTGGTTGTATTCATGCATTTAATAATCTAGTGTTTTCTGAAGTGAAGGCTCAGTAAACAGACAGCAGAGAGCGAGTGTGCTGGTGTCGGTCAGCGATCTCTCACCGGTCTCGGCCGCTCCCAGGATGTCCAGTCGGTCTCTGATGGCCGCCGGCAGCGTCAGGGCCTGGATCGGAGTCGGGGCTGAAAACCCCAGAGCGCTCAGGGCAGTTAACACCGGCGCAGGTACGAACAGGTCCTTCCAGGCCGACACGTCTGCGCTCGCACCCTCGGCTGACCGGCTCCAGTTCCTGCTCTTCTTCTGAGACGGAGGTGGCCCGCCGGGCTCGGACACAGCTTCTGCTGCATCTGCAAGCGCTTTCTTCTTCTTCTTCTTACGTGGCTTCTTCTTCTTCTTCTTGGACGGTGTGTGTTGTGTGTCTGGAGTCAGATCAGGACTCTCGTCCTCTGAATCCCGCTCGGCTTCCACCATCTCCTCCAGAACAGACATGTCCTGAGGTTCCTCGTCCGCATTGTGTCTCTTCTGCTTCTTTTTCTTCTTTCTTTCAGGTTTTTGTTCAATATCTTCCTCTACAGGCTGCAGCTGCTCTTCAGCAGCTTTTCTCTTCTTCTTGGCTTTGCTGGTGGTGTTTGCGGGACCCTGCGTGGTGTTGGTCTTCTCCGGCTCCACCAGCGAGTACTCGGTCAGCTCCTCGAAGCACACCAGACCGTCCAGACCATCATCAGAGAACAGACTGGGGTCCACATTCACCGCCTTCCACTGGCCCTGCACCACCACCCCTCTCTTGGAGGAGATCAAGCGAGGCTTCTTCACCTTCATCTTCACCTTCATCTTCTCCTGAAGAGACAGAAACAGATGCGTTCTCATTTCACATCTATGACACTGATTCTGTTGTTGTTTGACCCCGGGTGTATTTGCTATCCTGGACCACAAAACCAGTCATAAGGGTCAGTTTTTTCAAAATTGAGATTTATGCATCATCTGAAGCTGAATAAATAATCTCTCCATTGATGTATGGTTTGTTATGATAGCACAATATCTGGCTGAGATACAACTATTTGAAAATCTGGAATCTGAGGGAGCAAAAAAATCTAAATATTGAGAAAATCTCCTTTAAAGTTGTTCAAATGAAGTTCTTAGCAATGCATATTACTAATCAAAAATTAAGTTTTGATATATTTATGGTAGGACATTTACTAAATATCTTCATGGAACATGATCTTAATATCCTAATGATTTTTGTCATAAAAGAGAAATGTATAATTTTGATCCATACAATGTATTGTTGTCTATTGCTGCAGATATACCTGTGTTACTCATGACTGCTTTTGTGCTGCAGGGTCATATATATATATTGTAATGTGTTGATGTTTGTTTGTATTTATTAATAATTGATGTTGATCACTGAAGAAATGCCACAGAAACAAATTGCGAAAGGACAATAAACTTACTAACATGGTTCAGTGATGATAATACGATACATAATGCACAGCATAATTATTTACACCGGTTTCTATATCTCAGCATAAAGATCAAAGAACCGAATTCTGCGCAAAACCCAGGTTACATCAGTGTATTTACATCAATCAACAACATGCGCAAACTATTACATTAGACTAACCCCACTCTGATAACACGTGACTCATATCAACACGAGTATTTTACAATATTAATAGTGTAAATAAAGCTAAAGCTTACGTTACGTTAAACAGCAGCAGCCGCTCACACACACGCACAGCACGAGGAGGCGGCCATGATGGACATGACGTCAGAGAGAAACACCAATCACAGAGACTGTCCTGAGCACGTGGTAGTGACGGCCGCTTTCGAATCACTGCTTCGTGAAGCTTCGACACTTTAGTGAGTCATTTGTTCGGAGCGCGTCCAAGGTCACGTGATTTCAGTAAACGAGGCTTCATTACTGACCTCGGATCAGTTTCATCAGTTTTAGACATTTTTATGAGACGTTCGTTTAATTAAAAGGATGAGAAGTAGTTAGTTTCTTACTGGCCTCTATATACAAGCTGTCCATAAAACAAAGCAAGCCCTTCAAATTAATATCAAATATTTTAAAAACCACATGTATAACGTTACACTTCATATTTAATGGTATTTCATTATTATTTTTATTGCATTTTATGTATTATACTTTCAATAAAACATTTGCCATGGGGTTTTAAAAGCCGTTTTTATGCATGTTTTAGCCTGAGTTCTGACCAGCAGTCGTGCTTCGAATCACTGAATCATTTCCTAAGTATTTGATTCAATAGATTCGAAGCTTCGAAAAGGTCCGTTTCTCCCATCACTACCACGTGGAAGCACTCTGATGTTTTCCAGTCCTATTTTATGTACAATTATTTACTTGGAGAGAAAAAAGAAACAATTTAACTAAAAATAACAAACTAAAATAAATACAATAAATGGGATAAAGTGTAATGCTAGGGAGCGCACACTGTATCTTCAAGTTTATTAGTTTAAATCTAACCTAAATCCTTATAATGAAATCACATACGACTATAATAGCTCTAGCACTTACGAAAATTGACCATGGTTTTATTATAGTAAAGTTGTAATAACCATGTTTTTTGGCATATTGATTACCATTTAACCACAGTATCAGTTTTACTAACAATGGTTAGAGAAAAACCATGAGGCTACCTTGGTTTAACAATAGCAACCATGTTCTTTTTTATTTCTGTGGTAAATGCATGGTTAATTATGGGATAAGGAATATCTTTAACAGCAATGGGTGAAAGAACAGCGCAGATTGTTATCCTGAATCCTTATTGGGATTACATTTTTCCATATTTAAATCTATTACATTCACCGTTTTCTATCTAAAATATAAGCGGAAAGTGTTCATGAAAGACTGAATATTATTCGTCATCCTGTAATAAGTCGACTGTGATTGGTCCCTCTGAAGAGCGATGAGAAAAGTAACACCAGACAGTAAAATAAAAATACACCGAGATGGAATCTGCAGTGATTAACCTACACTAATGCTACACTACACATGCTCAGGCTTTATAGTGTTTTATTTTATTATTATATAGCAATTCAAGTGACTGTGTTCCAAAAACAACAATCTCACTTTGATAAGTTCCTACTTTAGCTGCAATACAGGCTTCAAATCTGACTAAAATATGACTGTTCAGACTGAAGTCTCATTGCAAAGCATTGCAGCTGTATCTGATTTAGGACCACATGTGTAATCAGATCAGATTGCAAAAGATAAGACTACATGTGGTTTGTGCTGAACACACAAAAACTCAGAGTTATTGTCACTTCAGGGCCACTTGTGCGGGCCGCTCCAGAGTCCGGTCTCTGCTGCTTTACTCTCGGCGTTACTCTTGGTTCATGCAGTCGCTCGCCCATGAAACACATTTATGAAGCTCCTAACTATATTAATGCCAGCTCTGAAATCAGCAGATTGTTGGGGACTTTTGAAAGCACTTTCACTCTCCAATCACATCACTTATAGTTGACTGAAAGATCTAGTAGGGATGACCGATTGCAAAGGTGGCATCCTATCACAGTGCCAAGCTCTTCACAATTACCCCTTTTTTCCCCACAGTTGTTAAAATATAAATGCAGACTGCATGGCCAGTGATTGATTTTTTTACACCTGTGGCAATGGGTCTGATTGAAACACCTGAATTCAATAAACAGCTGTGTTTCAGTACTTTTGTTCATAGTGTACAGTTGAGGTCAAAAGTTTGCATCCCCCTTTCAGAATCTGCAAAATGTTATTTTACTAAGAAAGATCAGACAAAATGCATGTTATTGTTTATTTAGTACTGACCTGAATAAGATATTTCACGTAAAATATTTTTGCATATAGTCCACAAGAGAAAATAGTAGTTGAAAATGAGCCCGTTCAAAAGTTTACATCCCCTTGGTTCTTAATACTGTGTTGTTAGCTGAATGATCCACAGCTGTGTTGTTGTTCAGTGATAGTTGTTCATGAGTCCCTTGTTTGGCCTGAACAGTTCAACTACCTGCTGTTCTTTAGAAAAATCCTTCAGCTCCCACAAATTCTTTGATTTTCCAGCATTTTTGTGTATTTGAACCCTTTCCAACATTGACTGTATGATTTAGAGATCCATCTTTCCACACTGAGGACAACTGAGAGACTCATATGCAGCTATTACTCAGTGATGCTCCAGAAGGAAAAACCATGCATTAAGAGCCGGGGGGGGGGGGGGGGATATCTTCTGTAGCTTCTGAAGGGCAGTACTAAACGAAAAAATACAATATTTAGGCAAAATAAGAAAAATGTACACATCTTCATTCTGTTCAAAAGTTTTCAACCCCCAGCTCTTCAGGTCAGTACTAAACAAACAATAACATGCATTTTGTATGATCCCTCTTATTTTGGTAAAATAGTAAACATTTTGCAGATTCTGAGAGGGGGATGCAAACTTTTGACCTCAACTGTATATATGATTGAAAACCACATTTGGAAGTGGCTCAGAATGGATGCACAAAATTAAGTGTGTGTATATGAGGATATTACCACTGACAGGATGATTGATAGGTTGGTTTATGGCGACAGACTGCATGTAACTATTAACTCATTTTATGATGTGGTAGTATGTCCCAAAGCCTCTTTGCTCCTCAATTTCAAACTCAAAAGTATCCACCTTTTTCTTCTTTTTATTGCATAGTGTATACAGGCGGATTGTGAGGCAGCCTGAATGCAGGCCACGTGATTCTGACACAGTGTTGAGTTTGCTGATGACAGCGCTGTTAACGTCTAAACACTAAGAAGATGCTGACTGATTCAGTAGAGGCATGCGAGCCCTTCTCACCTGTGACCGTCAGCGGAAATAAAGTAGACAGACTGCAAACATCACTATTTCCTCACTTTATTTCTTACAATACAATGTGCTTATCCACACAGTGTTTACCCAGTGCACAATGTGTGTGTGCCTGGTAATGTTTTCTGTCTGAAGTATCACTCTGTGCTGCTGTGCTGGGTGTTTCTGTGCGTCTCCAGTCAGTGTTTGTGTGCTTCTTCACAGCTCAGTTCTGTGTGGGGTCAATCACTCTGCCCATGAACAACAGGCTAGAAGTAGCTTCATGGTACAGAAAGAAGAAGAAGGGCCTGTTGACGATGAAGGTGGCTGGCAGAGAGTAAGCTGTGATTCCCACTGATGTGGCCGAGGCCGCAGTCGTGCCCTTCTCATCCACCTCGACAACGGCTTTATGCAGCACCTGCACACACACACACACACACACACACACACACCAGATGAGACCTCTGCACAATCTGACTTGGCTGCAGCAGAACAAACTAATGGTTTCGACTGGCCAGAGGAGAACTGGTTTCTCCCAAGGTGTTTTTCTTCATTCTGTCACCGATGGGAGTTTTGGTTCCTCTGGCTTGCTTAGTTGGGGACATTTAATTTCCAGCGATATCGTCAACTTGATCGCACAGATACTATTAGAACTGAACTGAGCTGCATGATGACATCACTGAATTCAACGATGAACTGCCTTTAACTGAAAATTGAGTGTTTACTATCTTCCTTCTGCATTATTGACGCACTATTTTCTTATTTGATACTGTAAAGCTGCTTTGACTTTAAAAGCACTATATAAATAAAGGTGACCACACACACACACACACACACACACACACACACAGAGCCGTCAGCGGCTGTAATGCAGTCACCTGTGAGACTCTCAGATGCTCGTCTTTGCTCAAACCCGTCAGGTTGGCTGAATGGAGGAAAACGCTGCTGATGCCCAGATGTGGCAGGATCTCATGCAAGTCATACGACTGCTCCATCTTGAACTTGGGCAGATGAACCTCCGTTTTGCTGAGAGACAGTACAACATGTATAAAAGTAAATCATGATGTTTGAACTAGAGGTTAAATAAAGAGTTCCACCAAATATGAGCTTTCATTTATTCTCCCATAGGTCTTTCCTGATAACAGAAACAGCTCATAGTGTGATGTTTGAGTCTTGCACCACCGTCTAATGATGCTTTGACTCTTTGAGATGACCTTATCTCATCAGTTTCATTCACAGATATGATACTGATGTGGTGAAAATGGTCTTTGTTTTGTGTTTATCAGGGTTTTGGAGGAACGTAAGGGAGAGTAAATGCTGACACACACACTAATAGAGTGCAAAGTAAAAAGAAGCAGCTCTTCAGCCAGAAGCACGCTGTATGATTTCTAACAGTCCTTCATGATTATTGCTTGTCAGACTGTTTGAACATGATCCTCGTCACACTGTGGGATCTCAGTCGTCATCAGTGTGACTGTACGACAGTAAAAGCATGTATGCAAGAAGACTCGTTCTGAGTTTTAAGTGTTTCCATGTCGCGTCCAATGATGGCGAGCCACATCCACACGCAGAACTGAAATGGTGGCTAGCAAATGAAAACAATCTCTAGTGTTCATTTTAATCATGGCATAACGAAGACGATGTGTGTGGAGCAAATATTTTGTTGTCGTTGCACTAATTGCATCATTAGTTGAATTAGCACATATGTCTGCAAGATGTCTGTTAAAGACTGCTTTATCTAGAAAGCATCTGCTCTGCACAAACATCTGAAAACATCTTTAAGATGTCAGGTTTACATACATTCTAAATCATAAACATCTTAAAGACATTTTCTAAACATCTATTTGCCATCTGATTGGAAAGTTGTATTTGAAATATATTGCAGATGAGCAAACACTCTAAAAATACATCTTGCAGATGTAAATGCAGACATCAAATAGACGGTAAATAGGACATAAAATTAGTGAACAAAAGGGGCTTTCGTACCATGTAGTTCTAGGACCTAGCCAGCAGGGTGGCTCTTAGAGAACCAATTTCTCTCTCGGGCCGTTTTCTTGCTTTCATTCGCACCGGCAGCAGGAAATCTCAAGCGACCGACAACGATGTCTTTATTCACGGCATTTACAAACATCAACAACCAGTGAATGGAGAACGCTGAGATCGGAGCTGTTGTTGTTGTGTGTCGTGGGTTTCATTGTGATAACGGAGATGGAATGTAAACGCACAGTTTCCGTGATTGAAAGAGTATATCAAAATTTGATTAAATCTCCTATGACAACTTGCAGTGTTACATATCATCGAGGCTGAGAAAAGAACACAATGCCACAGACAACAGGTAAATGCTGTTATCACAGTTTTCATGATCGTAGAGTACATATTATTACACTGCTTTTTAAAAATGCCAGGTAGCCGGTGTTTCGTATGTGTTTGGAGCGTTTCATCAGCGTACATTTACTCCACTGATAGTTCCTATTGACATTATTGTCCAGCGAAACAAGCACTCTTTAGAATAGTCTTTGAGAACTTCTGTTAGCTCTGTATGTTTCTATGGCATCGCTGTCTATGAGTAATTTAGCTGGTAAAGTGGATTTATGTATTGTAGAGTTAACAAAAGTTATCGTGAGCACTGTAATGTTTAAAGCAAATGTCTTAACAAATGTCAGTAAACCAGTAAGATTTTACAATCTTAAATCTGTGAGGTCACTGTGGAAATTCAACTGGAAGACAGAAGACTACAAACGCAGCGCTAAAAAGGGCTACATGAGGTCAATAGGACTGTTTTAGACCCTACTCTGAGGTAGGAGCTAATTTAATTCCCCCAAACGGAGTTCCTAGAACTAAATATGTTCCTAGTTCCTGCGGTGCGAACACGCCAAAAAAGCGGGAACTTCCACAAATAGTTCTAGGAGCTCTGAAAAAGGTTCCTCCGGTGCGAAAGCCCCTAAAGACTCCAGATTTTGGACTAATATCTTTCAGGATTTGCGAATGGAGGCCAGTATCATACAGCGTGCACCGGCTGAAGGCTGCGGCTCACATGCGTCTCATGTTTTTGATCCAGCGGTGGAATCGCTCGGCACTGATCTCGTCGTCGATGGCGGTGTAGTCGGCCGCGGCGTCAGGAAGGACGATGAGCAGCGCCACCCCGCCGCGGTACGACAGACGCAGCACTCGAGCGCGCAGCTCGCTGTCTTCAGCCGTGGAGAATCTGTCCTCCTTCACCATCATGGGAACTTGAACGATGTTGTACTTGTCCACATAGAAGCGACTCATTTCTGTGCTGTTGGGGTCGAAGGGACGATCCCAGTCACCTTGAGAACAAAGAGTTTTACATCAAATCCCAGTTGTTTAAAGCAGTGTTTCCACATGCATAGAAACCAGGGCTGTGTTCTCTCTGGAATCAATTCTGAGCATAGATTTTAACAGCAGATGGCGCTCTATTCTAGTTTTTATCCGCACACTCAAATGCTGATGAAGAAGAGCGCTGAAGAGCGTTTGTGTGTTCGGCTGAGTCTCTAATCTCACCTCAACTCAGAATGCTTTTATGACGCCAGATTAATGTAAACGCAGCCCACAGTGAACACTCTTCTAATTCGCTTCAACCTTTTTGAATTTTATGAATGATTATTTTAGGTTCAAGTGTGTGTAAGGATTTGGAAGCAAGCAGAGTACAGCTGTTTCTAAAGCATGCAGCCCCATCTGCTGTCCACAACTAAGCTCAGAATCGACTCGAGAAAGAATCGCCATGCATTCGGAAAATCTCAAAACCGATGCAGTCATTTCTCGATTCGCGATGCATCGACTTATTTTCCCAGGCCTAATAGAAACTCACCCTGAAAGAAAATGGTGTTGAGGAGCATCATGTGTGTCAGCGGCTCGATGCTCGTCACCATTTCGTTCACTTTGCCGCCAGTCTTTCTGCTCACATACTCGTTGATGGTTCTCTTGCTGAGCTCTGTCTTACTGAAATCCACATTGTTCACATCGGCACCGAAGAACGTCTTGATCTGATCGCTGAAGGCTCTCTCGACGTTAAAGCGCTCGTCTACGAAGAGTGCCGTGCCCTGCTCCATGTGCAGTTTTCCGTCCTGCGAGATGTTCTTCTGTAGCTGCTCAAAGAGCCTCGGGATGAGCGTTGCGTCTCCAGTCCTGTCTAGAGAGTCCAGATTCAGTCCCTTCATCATCTGACTGCGCGTCGAGCCCTTGGCGGCCAGTAAGAGCGTGGCGAAAGATGTGGAAATGCTCAGCGGCGAGAAGATGATGTTTTTGTCGTGATAACTTGATATCTTGCGATAGAGGTTCATGGCAAAGTCAATATTTTTGAAGGCCAGATCCGTGACATCAGGAGTTTTGGTCTCTTGACTTTTAAGAACGCACAGAAAACCAGAGGAATAAATGAGGGTAAACAGCACCCTTAACTCCATTTCCTAATCGTTTTTCAAAAATACTTTGACCTGAAGATACAAAAAAACAACAGCTTATATTGAGTTTGAATTATTCTAGAGAAACATTGCTTCATATTAAGAAACACAAGGACCTGCAATTCATCACTCTTCCCTCTGTTCTTTACTGAAGGATTTCCATAAGTACCAACAGCAACAAACATGGTGGCAAAACACTGAACAATAAAATGAGCCCTAACATCTGAAAATGTAAACTATAAACACACACATAAAGTAACATGCATACTCACTGACAGGCTGCAGTGGAAGATCTTTTCCCGTCTGTTGTGTTCTGACTGTTTGCAGAGACAAAGTTCAGTGTGCATTAGAGATTATCTATTAACAATGAAACAATTTGAGACCTGCCTGAAACAGAACAGTGATGGCAGATCACCAGGTTAATCGCACTTGATTGAGTTTCAGTTTTGATGAAATCTTAAGTACTTTATTGAAAGAATGATTGTGGATCAAGATTAGGATGAGTTTGTTTCTTCATGGGAACAGAAATGTTGGAGAAATGTATCACTCCATCACTTGCTCACCAATGGATCAGGTTTGAATTTAAAAGGTCTCAATAATGTACAGTATTTGTTTCTTACAAACGCAGCGTTTGTCTTCTCCAGATGTTAACTGATGGACTGGAGTGGTGTGGATTATTGTGATGTTTTTATCAGCTGGACTCTCATTCTGACGGCACCCATTCACTGCAGAGGGATCCATTACTGAGCATTTTCAGCAAATTAGTTCATTACAGTTATCTACAGGTCATCAACTTAATAGAACAGTTCAGCCAAAAATGATTCCGTTATCATTTACTCGCCCTCAATTTTACATAGTCAGGACAAATCACAGAGAAAAGAAAATGTTTGACTTTGTACATTGTGTATTCTTTTTTCTTTAAATATTTTTTTGTATATTGTTATTTCATATTTACTTATCCTATTTTTATTCTTTTTATTATCTGTGTCTTGTCACGGTCATTCAGTTTGTACTGTGGAAGCTTCTGTCACTAAAACAAATTCCACATATGTGTAAACATACCTGGCAATAAAGCTCTTTCTGATTCTTTCAGTTGGATATGATTTTAATGTGGGAATGTTTCATAGTTTTGACTGGTTTCTGGGAGTATAATTTTGACAGTACATCTCTCCGTCATGTTTACTTGTACACTGCCGCATCTGTATGACGGCATTCAGACATATTCATTCTTCTTCTTTCCATCGTGAATGAAACTCCAGCGCTAAATGCTGAAGGAACATCTGATGTCTTCAAGAGACTCACAGAATCAGAATATTCCACAGAGAAGAAACAAACAACATCCACTCAGGGGAAAAATAAATGTTTTTATTTAAGAAACAATAAGTGTATATAGGAGTGCAAGAATAACCAGTCACTTAAAAACTATTGCTGAATGTGAAACGAGTTCAGAAACGCTGCTGTGCCACCAAAAGTATGAAATTATAGAAAAGAATGTGAAAACCAAAATCACAACATAGATCCAAAAGAGCTGCTGCCTGCCAACAAATGAGGGACGACTGATGAACAACTAAAGCAAGTGAAGGTCTGAATCTGTACGATGACTGAACTCCACATCAGCATCTGCCCTCACTGTGCCATCTACCTAGGGCGCGTCACACGCCGCTCACCAGTGATCAGCAGAAGTTCTTCACTACAGTCCACAGAGAAGAAGAGCAGAGAGATCCAGTAACCCCAGTGAAGCCCAATGGTCCCAGAATACAGGAGTATTCGCTGTAGCGCTGACAGCTCCCTCCTCACGCCGTAGTCTCGCTCGTGAGTTCGTCTGAGCCGCGGTCTGAGGAAGAGGAATGAACCGGGGAAACGCTTCCCTTTCACCTCGTTCAACTCAAAGAGGAGAAGCGAAGCTAAACGAATGTCCCTTTATTACACAGCAGGACCCGATCGGTCCAGGGCAGTTCTGAGAGGAGATGTGAGTCCTATCATTCCCAAAGAGAGGTCGGGTCGAGGGCATTCAGGGCGTCTGTCACCGGCGCTGATGGACCGTCACTGGTTGGGTTTGGTCCCGCTGTCCTTCCCTCCATCTGCAAAACAACATCATCTGCTGAGCAGCGCAGATCCCAGACAGATTCATAAAGCACTTCTCCACAGCAGTCGTCTGTAATCAGGATGATGATGACAGACAGAATCTCTCTTACCGGCGGAGCTCCTGTCGTGAGCGGCGGACTGAGCTTGCTGCCTGTGAGGAGATCAGACCGTCATCATTACTCAGAATACAGTAACGCTCTGGCACTAATTACTTTTCCTGATAATGCAGTAATGCAATGTGCTACACTTTAAATTGATGTCATTTGATTACAGTTCCTAATGTCAATAAATTTACGTTACTTAAGTTACAAATGTAAAACATGTAAATATCATGTTTTGTGCATCAGTATCCCCTTTAATAAATCAGAACGCGAGCTAAAATGCAGACGAGTCCTACAACATTTAGATGCAATGAAAGGTTTCCTATCATATTTCAAAATGTTGCAATCAATTTCACATATTTTAGTCTGGCATTATAGATTGGGAAAAGTTCAACTATTAAATGTGTACAAGTTTGTCACAGTAACACTAATATAAGTTTAAAAAAATGACTCATCAGAATCCGCTGGATTAAGCCACGTCGCATCGCA
Organism: Barbus barbus; assembly: GCF_936440315.1. Lineage (NCBI taxonomy): Eukaryota > Metazoa > Chordata > Actinopteri > Cypriniformes > Cyprinidae > Barbus > Barbus barbus. The sequence goes on from NC_136758.1 coordinate 580,678, forward strand.
TTCTTCTTCTCAGGTAAATACAAGGCATAATTCCTCACAGCGCTTCTTGTTCCAAAAAAACGAAAAGCAGCCAAGATGAACTTAATGAATCTTAATGCTTCGTTTACGGAGGTGATGTGGGAGTTTACATGTTCACGCGTCTCAAGCCTGGTTTCGCGTGGATGATTATCTTATAGAGCAAGATGCGCATGGGCGTGACCACATTATAGGTGAGCTAAGACGGGAAAGACTGTACCTCACGTTGCTTTTAAACAAATTACTTTATAAGAGAATTTTTGTTTTGAACATTACTTCATTTAAAAGTAGACACTTCAAGCTTTCTTTAGATATAATTCTCATTTCTGTGTGTCAAGTATTCGCTGAGTTTTTGTTCATTTTAGTGATGCATTTCCGAAAGATATTCGCAGAGACTGAGAATGCAGAAAGCGCATCCTATTTGTTTTCTTTATTTTACAAAAGCACAATATTTTGTTGGTATTGTGAGTGTACACAAATAAAATAACTTTTACAGTTTCAAATGATGTAGTACTCTTATCTGCATGATCAAAAATTACAAAACATATGTTTATTCTTTTTGCTGTTATCAGGAAAAAAATGCAAGTGATCGTTCAAGTTGCTGTTTTGAAAATTAAGTAATTCTTCAGTCAATATTAAATTACTGAAAGAACTGAGTTTCACTTTGCAGTGTATTTTTTAGGTTTGAAAAGTAAACATGAAAGTAACTTGAATGGAATTAGTAATCTGATTACTTTTTTAAAAGCAATGATCAGTAATGTAATCAAATTACAAGTTAAAAGAATTAATTAGTAATTTGCAGTCGATTACTTTTTTTGAGTAACTTGCCCAACACTGCTCAGCACTGACTGATCACACACCATCACAAACACACAGCGCTCACCTGTCGAAGTAAGCCTGTCTCCTCCTGCGCAGCTCTTCCGCTGTCAGTGCCTCCTTCTCGCTGCTTCCCGATTCGTGAGACGAGCCGGCCGTCACAGTGGCGCTGGGGCTTCTATGATCACTGCCACCTACAGCCGTTAAAGAGCGAAAGAACAGCAGATCAGAAAACGGCTCTATTCTGACCTGAAGCACGGGAGAGGATTGTGAGCTTTAGATCTGCACTGTTTCTAGTGGTGTGAACGAATAAGTGTTTTTCAACACATCTCACGAAAACACAAAACACTAAACTAGATATTCTGAGATTTTAATGAAGGGGTCATTCCGTGTAAACTCAACACAGCCACACCGAGGAGCACAAGCCTGAGCCCACCGCTTACGGAAAGCACACGCCCGCCACGCCCAGCGAGCCATCGCGAGAAAGAGTAACAGAGCCGAGGGATGCCCCGGAGCCAGAGCCTGACATGTCAGACCAGGTGCGAGAGCCGGCAACTGTGCACGCTACGGGGGATGAGACAGTGGAGAGCGAGGGCACGGAGGAGATACTTAAAATACTTTTTTTCTGATGTACCCAGTCTTCCATCAACATCTGCCTGTCTTGTTACGGCCATGGAGGCCATTTATGAGCTCCCTGTCTGTCCTGAACTGTCAGCCTGTCATGAATTACCTGTCAGTCCCGTCATGACCCACACACCATCTTTAACCCCCTGAACATCCTGAACTCCCGAACATGCCTCCCTTTCCCACCACCTCGGCTCCAGTCCTCACCATCGCCTCCGCTGTCTCCTGGCAGCCCCTCTGCTCACCCTAAGCCCACCATCTGTGTGGTGGGATCACCGTGGGTCTGCCAGTCACCATCGGCATTGTGGCTGGAGGATCCCTTGTCTCCGCCTCCAGCCTCTGAGTCCTGGACTATGCATCTGCCCATCGACCCAGCCGTTCCACCATGGCTCCTAGCTTCTTCCTCTCTGCTGTGGCCCATCAGTCCACCAGCTCCACCGGGCTCCCTTGGTCAGTCGTCGACCATTCGCCACCTAGGGACTCCACTCCTCCGGCTACACCTCGTCCCTCCAAATCTGTCAGGCTCCTCCTTCCCTCCGGCTCCACCACAGCCTTACAGATCCCCGCATCCGCCTCGGTCACTGGAGCCATCTGCTCTGCCTTGGCCCTCTGGAACCTCCTCGTCACCCTGGCTCATCGGCTCTCCGTCTCCGCCTCAGGCTCCACTGACTGACTGCTCCGCCGTCGTCGGTCGGCCCCCTGGAGTCGGCTTCACCGTGGGTTGCCTTCATGGCTGCGGCTTGGGTCCCTCCTGTTTCCTCCATGGCTCCTCCCTCTGTTGTCACCATCCTGCCCCCTGTTCGTCGTCCTCCACCAGAATTTTCTGCCTGCGTTCCTACCAGCCCTGTGCCGTCCCCTGTCACCATCCGTTTGCCCTTCTCCTAAGTCCCCTCCATCCCTTCTTTTGTCTCTGCGGCGCGAGGTCACGCCTTCCGAGAGGGGGGACGAACTGTGGTGTTTTGTAATGTTTTTTTCTCTCATGTTCTCCGTGACCTAGTTTTCCCTCATGTTTGATTGTGTCATTACATTCAGGTGTGCCTCTTCATTTGCTTTAGTATTTAAAGTGTAGTCTGTCCTGTGCTCTGTCGTCCAGTATTGTGAATGTTGCCCCTACATGTGTCTCCTGCCTGCCTTCTGTGAATTACCCTTCTGTGGATTTATTAAAGAATATTTGACTTTATCTTCATCTTTGTGCATGTTTTATAAACCACATTACGTGACAATAATAAAATAAAAATAATAATACTAAATAAAAAAAATATGAATATAATAAAAATTCAAAAATGCAATTAGATGTGTTTCCCCAGAGTCTTCTGTCTATTTTTGTAATGAAAGAATGCACACACCTGACGTGTGTTTCTCACCCTGCATGCTGAGCTGAATGGCTCTGCGTAGGTCGGCCTCCTCGTCCTCCACCTCCATGTCCTGTCTGCTGAGAGCCAGAGCCTTCCTCAGCTCCTCCTCATCCTCATCCAGCAGCACTTCATCTGCGGTGTGTCCGGGGTCTGATGCCTGCTGCACTGACATCCTGATCAATGGCACATGCTCAAACCCATCAGTGACAGCCGGACGTGAGCGGGGCTGTGTGTGCATCACATGCTTCTCTTCCTCTGTGTCATGCATTGAAATCATTTGATGCACACACAGCCGTGGATTACTGCTCACATATTCAACCCTCCTACTGTGCTGAAATTATGTATACTACATTTGTGTTGTGGGTCACATTGACATTTCCATGCAATTTTCCAAAAAACAACACTACGAAAAACACAAAAGTCATGTTTTTACATAAAACCCCTATTGTTGCTTGTCAGAGACTAAAATATAAAATATGAAAAATTATGAACTGCTATTTTGTTAAAATGATCTGCACAGCCACAAATTAAAAACTTTATGACTACTGAGGTGCAAATGACTACATATAGAGTATAAATCATATCTAACATTTGTAATTGGTGTAAATAGTACTTACTGCTATTTGTAGTTTGTGTAAATAACCTCTACATTTTCTTATGTCTGCTTCTCAAACCCTTGTGAAGGGAAAATGGGTTTATCACACTTATTTTAAACATCTGCAACAGACTAGTGACTCAGATCTGAAAACGTCCTTTCACAGACTTTTTGACAGTGAAACTCAAAACAGCGAATTCTCCATTTACTGTACGAGTCTTCCAATTCAAGTAAACTTTGAGTGTTAAGTTTAATGAGTTCTCATTCATTTCATATTTTAATGTTTTACAAGCTACAATAAACTCTTAGCTGTTTTTTTAAAGTGTTGATTTCTGGTGAATTGTATGGAAAATGATGGGGCTCAATTTGACCTCTAACATCATCATAGTCACCAAAATTTGTTCAGCCTTTCAAACATATATCTGTTGCAACTCTGCATGCACATTCATGAGCAAGAAGAAATAAATACTTTAACGAGTGTTTCAAGCTGTTTACAATTTGAACTGCTAATTATTTTTGTCCCTCTTTTGTAAAGGTAACTGAATGTGGGTCATACTGACCCACCACACAAGAGGAGGGTGAAGATTCTTGTCTTGTTCTGTATGTTGTGTGATGATGGTCAGTGCACCTCTGGGCCTCGTCCTCTCCGATCAGCTTGGGCCGCTGCTGCTGCTCAACTCGCATGATCCGCAAAATCTGATCGGCTTCACACTCCGGCAGGCTTCCCCGGATCACAAATATGGAATAACCTGCAGAGACGTTCAGCTGAGCTCAATTTCCAGCATCATCACTGCGAAATTCATGTGGATACACCATGAAAAGTGTTTTACCTTCCTGCTGTAGCTGCGCTAAGAAAAGAGCCAAGTAAGTGTCTGATATGAGCTCCGGTCCGGTCAGCAGAGAGTTTAGATTAAACCACTAGATGAAGAGGGAGAAACAGTTCATAAACTCGAACATCATCTCACACCGACTCAGACTAATACTGTGGGTAAAACATGTACCTGTTGTCCCAGCTTACGCACCGTAAACCAGTGCTCCTTATAGTTACATATAAAGGCCTTCTCATGTCTGAAAGCAAACATGAAGAGAATGAACGGTCACACAATCATTGGATAACAGGACTAAAGATAAATCTCTCAAAAAGACTCACATGGGATCGATCTGTAACTGCTGGTACTCTCTGCTGTTGAAGAGAACGATCTCTAAACCCCAAACCCCTAGAGCATTACTGATCACCTGCAAAACACAGCACATCCAATCAAAACACCATCAAAACACAGCGCATCCGCTCAAAACACCATCAAAACACAGCGCATCCAATCAAAACACCATCAAAACAAAGCACATCCATTCAAAACACCATCAAAACACAGCGCATCCAATCAAAACACCATCAAAACAAAGCACATCCATTCAAAACACCATCAAAACACAGCACATCCAATCAAAACACCATCAAAACACAGCACATCCGCTCGAAACACCATCAAAACACAGCGCATCCACTCAAAACACCATCAAAACACAGCACATCCACTCAAAACACCAACAAAACACAGTACATCCACTCAAAACACCATCAAAACACAGCGCATCCATTCAAAACACCATCAAAACACAGCACATCCACTCAAAACACCATCAAAACACAGCGCATCCATTCAAAACACCATCAAAACACAGCACATCCACTCAAAACACCATCAAAACACAGCACATCCAACTCAAAACACCATCAAAACACAGCACATCCACTCAAAACACCAACAAAACACAGCGCATCCAATCAAAACACCATCAAAACACAGCGCATCCGCTCAAAACACCATCAAAACACAGCACATCCATTCAAAACACCATCAAAATACAGCACATCCACTCAAAACACCATCAAAACACAGCACATCCACTCAAAACACCATCAAAACACAGCACATCCACTCAAAACACCATCAAAACACACTACATCCATTCAAAACACCATCAAAACACAGCACATCCAATCAAAACACCATCAAAACACAGTGCATCCATTCAAAACACCATCAAAACACAGCACATCCACTCAAAACACCATCAAAACACAGTGCATCCATTCAAAACACCATCAAAACACACCATCAAAACACAGCACATCCATTCAAAACACCATCAAAACACAGCACATCCAATCAAAACACCATCAAAACACAGTGCATCCATTCAAAACACCATCAAAACACACCATCAAAACACTGTACATCCATTCAAAACACCATCAAAACACAGCACATCCAATCAAAACACAGTGCATCCATTCAAAACACCATCAAAACACACCATCAAAACACTGTACATCCATTCAAAACACCATCAAAACACAGCACATCCAATCAAAACACCATCAAAACACACCATCAAAACACAGCACATCCACTCAAAACACCATCAAAACACAGCACATCCACTCAAAACACCATCAAAACACAGTACATCCATTCAGAACACCATCAAAACACAGCACATCCGCTCAAAACACCATCAAAACACAGCACATCCAATCAAAACACCATCAAAACACAGTACATCCATTCAGAACACCATCAAAACACAGCACATCCGCTCAAAACACCATCAAAACACAGCACATCCGCTCAAAACACCATCAAAACACAGCGCATCCAATCAAAACACCATCAAAACACAGTACATCCATTCAGAACACCATCAAAACACAGCACATCCGCTCAAAACACCATCAAAACACAGCACATCCGCTCAAAACACCATCAAAACACAGCACATCCGCTCAAAACACCATCAAAACACAGCACATCCAATCAAAACACCATCAAAACACAGCACATCCACTCAAAACACCATCAAAACAGCACATCCGCTCAAAACACCATCAAAACACAGCACATCCGCTCAAAACACCATCAAAACACAGTACATCCATTCAGAACACCATCAAAACACAGCACATCCGCTCAAAACACCATCAAAACACAGTGCATCCATTCAAAACACCATCAAAACACACCATCAAAACACACCATGAAAACACAGCACATCCAATTAAAACACCATCAAAACACTGCACATCCAATCAAAACACCATCAAAACACAGCACATCCACTCAAAACACCATCAAAACACCGCACATCCGCTCAAAACACCATCAAAACAGCACATCCGCTCAAAACACCATCAAAACAGCACATCCACTCAAAACACCATCAAAACACAGCAAATCCACTCAAAACACCATCAAAACAGAGCACATCCAATCAAAACACCATCAAAACACACCATCAAAACACAGCACATCCACTCAAAACACCATCAAAACACAGCACATCCAATCAAAACACCATCAAAACACAGTGCATCCATTCAAAACACCATCAAAACACACCATCAAAACACAGCACATCCAATCAAAACACCATCAAAACACTGCACATCCAATCAAAACACCATCAAAACACAGCACATCCACTCAAAACACCATCAAAACACAGCACATCCGCTCAAAACACCATCAAAACACAGTGCATCCATTCAAAACACCATCAAAACACACCATCAAAACACAGCACATCCAATCAAAACACCATCAAAACACAGCACATCCGCTCAAAACACCATCAAAACACAGCAAATCCACTCAAAACACCATCAAAACACAGCACATCCAATCAAAACACCATCAAAACACACCATCAAAACACAGCACATCCACTCAAAACACCATCAAAACACAGCACATCCACTCAAAACACCATCAAAACACAGTACATCCATTCAAAACACACCATCAAAACACAGCACATCCACTCAAAAAACCATCAAAACACAGCACATCCACTCAAAACACCATCAAAACACAGCACATCCACTCAAAACACCATCAAAACACAGCGCATCCACTCAAAACACCATCAAAACACAGCGCATCCACTCAAAACACCATCAAAACACAGCGCATCCATTCAAAACACCATCAAAACACACCATCAAAACACAGCACATCCAATCAAAACACCATCAAAACACACCATCAAAACACAGCGCATCCACTCAAAACACCATCAAAACACAGTACATCCATTCAAAACACCAACAAAACACAGCACATCCAGTCAAAACACCATCAAAACACAGTACATCCATTCAAAACACCATCAAAACACAGCGCATCCACTCAAAACACCATCAAAACACAGCGCATCCATTCAAAACACCATCAAAACACACCATCAAAACACAGCACATCCACTCAAAACACCATCAAAACACAGCGCATCCACTCAAAACACCATCAAAACACAGCGCATCCATTCAAAACACCATCAAAACACACCATCAAAACACAGCACATCCAATCAAAACACCATCAAAACACAGCACATCCACTCAAAACACCATCAAAACACAGTACATCCATTCAAAACACCATCAAAACACAGCACATCCGCTCAAAACACCAACAAAACACAGTGCATCCATTCAAAACACCATCAAAACACAGCACATCCGCTCAAAACACAGCACATCCATTCAAAACACCATCAAAACAGCGCATCCATTCAAAACACCATCAAAACACAGTGCATCCATTCAAAACACCATCAAAACACAGCACATCCGCTCAAAACACCATCAAAACACAGCACATCCACTCAAAACACCATCAAAACACAGCACATCCACTCAAAACACCATCAAAACACAGTGCATCCATTCAAAACACCATCAAAACACAGCACATCCGCTCAAAACACCATCAAAACACAGCACATCCGCTCAAAACACCATCAAAACACAGCACATCCGCTCAAAACACCATCAAAACACAGCACATCCGCTCAAAACACCATCAAAACACAGTGCATCCATTCAAAACAACATCAAAACACACCATCAAAACACAGCACATCCAATCAAAACACCATCAAAACACAGTGTATCCATTCAAAACACCATCAAAACACACCATCAAAACACAGCACATCCACTCAAAACACCATCAAAAGAGCGCATCCACTCAAAACACCATCAAAACACAGCGCATACGCTCAAAACACCATCAAAACACAGTACATCCATTCAAAACACAGCACATCCACTCAAAACACCATCAAAACACAGCACATCCGCTCAAAACACCATCAAAACACAGCACATCCGCTCAAAACACCATCAAAACACTGTACATCCATTCAAAACACCATCAAAACAGCGAATCCGCTCAAAACACCATCAAAACAGCACATCCACTCAAAACACCATCAAAAGAGCGCATCCACTCAACACACCATCAAAACACAGCACATCCACTCAAAACACCATCAAAACACAGCACATCCGCTCAAAACACCATCAAAACACTGTACATCCATTCAAAACACCATCAAAACAGCGAATCCGCTCAAAACACCATCAAAACAGCGCATACGCTCAAAACACCATCAAAACACAGTACATCCATTCAAAACACAGCACATCCACTCAAAACACCATCAAAACACAGCACATCCACTCAAAACACCATCAAAACACAGCACATCCGCTCAAAACACCATCAAAACACAGCACATCCACTCAAAACACCATCAAAACACAGCACATCCAATCAAAACACCATCAAAACAGCGCATCCACTCAAAACACCATCAAAACACAGCACATCCGCTCAAAACACCATCAAAACACTGTACATCCACTCAAAACACCATCAAAACAGCGCATCCACTCAAAACACCATCAAAACACAGCACATCCGCTCAAAACACCATCAAAACACTGTACATCCATTCAAAACACCATCAAAACAGCGAATCCGCTCAAAACACCATCAAAACACAGCACATCCACTCAAAACACCATCAAAAGAGCGCATCCACTCAACACACCATCAAAACACAGCACATCCACTCAAAACACCATCAAAACACAGCACATCCGCTCAAAACACCATCAAAACAGCACATCCGCTCAAAACACCATCAAAACACCGTACATCCATTCAAACCACCATCAAAACATAGCGCATCCAATCAAAACACCATCAAAACACAGCGCATCCATTCAAAACACCATCAAAACAGAGCATCCGCTCAAAACACCATCAAAACACAGCACATCCGCTCAAAACACAGCACATCCGCTCAAAACACCATCAAAAGAGCGCATCCGCTCAAAACACCATCAAAACACAGCACATCCGCTCAAAACACCATCAAAAGAGCGCATCCGCTCAAAACACCATCAAAACACAGCACATCCACTCAAAACACCATCAAAACACAGCACATCCGCTCAAAACACCATCAAAAGAGCGCATCCGCTCAAAACACCATCAAAACACAGCACATCCATTCAAAACACCATCAAAACACAGCACATCCACTCAAAACACCATCAAAACACAGCACATCCGCTCAAAACACCATCAAAACAGCACATCCGCTCAAAACACCATCAAAACACTGTACATCCATTCAAAACACCATCAAAACAGCGCATCCGCTCAAAACACCATCAAAATACAGCACATCCGCTCAAAACACCATCAAAACACTGTACATCCATTCAAAACACCATCAAAACAGCGCATCCACTCAAAACACCATCAAAACACAGCACATCCACTCAAAACACCATCAAAAGAGCGCATCCACTCAAAACACCATCAAAAGAGCGCATCCACTCAAAACACCATCAAAACACAGCGCATCCACTCAACACACCATCAAAAGAGCGCATCCACTCAAAACACCATCAAAACACTGTACATCCATTCAAAACACCATCAAAACAGCGCATCCACTCAACACACCATCAAAACACAGTACATCCACTCAAAACACCATCAAAAGAGCGCATCCACTCAAAACACCATCAAAAGAGCGCATCCACTCAAAACACCATCAAAACACAGCGCATCCACTCAACACACCATCAAAAGAGCGCATCCACTCAAAACACCATCAAAACACTGTACATCCATTCAAAACACCATCAAAACACTGTACATCCATTCAAAACACCATCAAAACAGCGCATCCACTCAACACACCATCAAAACACAGTACATCCATTCAAAACACCATCAAAACACAGCACATCCACTCAACACACCATCAAAACACAGCACATCCACTCAAAACACCATCAAAAGAGCGCATCCACTCAACACACCATCAAAACACAGCGCATCCACTCAACACACCATCAAAAGAGCGCATCCACTCAAAACACCATCAAAACACAGCACACTCAAAACACCATCAAAACACAGTACATCCAATCAAAACACCATCAAAACACAGCGCATCCGCTCAAAACACCATCAAAACACAGCACATCCACTCAAAACACCATCAAAACACAGCACATCCACTCAAAACACCATCAAAACAGCACATCCGCTCAAAACACCATCAAAACAGCACATCCACTCAAAACACCATCAAAACACAGCACATCCACTCAAAACACCATCAAAACACAGCACATCCGCTCAAAACACCATCAAAACACAGCACATCCACTCAAAACACCATCAAAACACAGCACATCCACTCAAAACACCATCAAAACACAGCACATCCACTCAAAACACCATCAAAACAGCGCATCCGCTCAAAACACCATCAAAACAGCACATCCGCTCAAAACACCATCAAAACACAGCACATCCGCTCAAAACACCATCAAAACACAGCACATCCGCTCAAAACACCATCAAAACACAGCATATCCACTCAAAACACCATCAAAACACAGTACATCCATTCAAAACACCATCAAAACACAGCACATCCAATCAAAACACCATCAAAACACAGTGCATCCATTCAAAACACCATCAAAACACACCATCAAAACACTGTACATCCATTCAAAACACCATCAAAACACAGCACATCCAATCAAAACACCATCAAAACACACCATCAAAACACAGCACATCCACTCAAAACACCATCAAAACACAGCACATCCACTCAAAACACCATCAAAACACAGTACATCCATTCAGAACACCATCAAAACACAGCACATCCGCTCAAAACACCATCAAAACACAGCACATCCAATCAAAACACCATCAAAACACAGTACATCCATTCAGAACACCATCAAAACACAGCACATCCGCTCAAAACACCATCAAAACACAGCACATCCGCTCAAAACACCATCAAAACACAGCGCATCCAATCAAAACACCATCACAACACAGTACATCCATTCAGAACACCATCAAAACACAGCACATCCGCTCAAAACACCATCAAAACACAGCACATCCGCTCAAAACACCATCAAAACACAGCACATCCGCTCAAAACACCATCAAAACACAGCACATCCAATCAAAACACCATCAAAACACAGCACATCCACTCAAAACACCATCAAAACAGCACATCCGCTCAAAACACCATCAAAACACAGCACATCCGCTCAAAACAGCATCAAAACACAGTACATCCATTCAGAACACCATCAAAACACAGCACATCCGCTCAAAACACCATCAAAACACAGTGCATCCATTCAAAACACCATCAAAACACACCATCAAAACACACCATGAAAACACAGCACATCCAATTAAAACACCATCAAAACACTGCACATCCAATCAAAACACCATCAAAACACAGCACATCCACTCAAAACACCATCAAAACACCGCACATCCGCTCAAAACACCATCAAAACAGCACATCCGCTCAAAACACCATCAAAACAGCACATCCACTCAAAACAGCATCAAAACACAGCAAATCCACTCAAAACACCATCAAAACACAGCACATCCAATCAAAACACCATCAAAACACACCATCAAAACACAGCACATCCACTCAAAACACCATCAAAACACAGCACATCCAATCAAAACACCATCAAAACACAGTGCATCCATTCAAAACACCATCAAAACACACCATCAAAACACAGCACATCCAATCAAAACACCATCAAAACACTGCACATCCAATCAAAACACCATCAAAACACAGCACATCCACTCAAAACACCATCAAAACACTGCACATCCAATCAAAACACCATCAAAACACAGCACATCCGCTCAAAACACCATCAAAACACAGTGCATCCATTCAAAACACCATCAAAACACACCATCAAAACACAGCACATCCAATCAAAACACCATCAAAACACAGCACATCCGCTCAAAACACCATCAAAACACAGCAAATCCACTCAAAACACCATCAAAACACAGCACATCCAATCAAAACACCATCAAAACACACCATCAAAACACAGCACATCCACACAAAACACCATCAAAACACAGCACATCCAATCAAAACACCATCAAAACACAGTGCATCCATTCAAAACACCATCAAAACACACCATCAAAACACAGCACATCCAATCAAAACACCATCAAAACACTGCACATCCAATCAAAACACCATCAAAACACAGCACATCCACTCAAAACACCATCAAAACACAGCACATCCACTCAAAACACCATCAAAACACAGTGCATCCATTCAAAACACCATCAAAACACACCATCAAAACACACCATCAAAACACAGCACATCCAATCAAAACACCATCAAAACACTGCACATCCAATCAAAACACCATCAAAACACAGCACATCCACTCAAAACACCATCAAAACACAGCACATCCGCTCAAAACACCATCAAAACAGCACATCCGCTCAAAACACCATCAAAACACAGCAAATCCACTCAAAACACCATCAAAACACAGCACATCCAATCAAAACACCATCAAAACACAGCACATCCACTCAAAACACCATCAAAACACAGCACATCCAATCAAAACACCATCAAAACACAGCACATCCACTCAAAACACCATCAAAACACAGCACATCCAATCAAAACACCATCAAAACACACCATCAAAACACAGCACATCCACTCAAAACACCATCAAAACACAGCGCATCCATTCAAAACACCATCAAAACACAGCTCATCCATTCAAAACACCATCAAAACACAGTACATCCACTCAAAACACCATCAAAACACAGCACATCCACTCAAAACACCATCAAAACACAGCGCATCCATTCAAAACACCATCAAAACAGCGCATCCATTCAAAACACCATCAAAACACACCATCAAAACACAGCACATCCAATCAAAACACCATCAAAGCACACCATCAAAACACAGCACATCCACTCAAAACACCATCAAAACACAGCACATCCACTCAAAACACCATCAAAACACAGTACATCCACTCAAAACACCATCAAAACACCATCAAAAAACAGCACATCCACTCAAAACACCATCAAAACACAGCGCATCCATTCAAAACACCATCAAAACACAGCGCATCCATTCAAAACACCATCAAAACACACCATCAAAACACATCACATCCACTCAAAACACCATCAAAACACAGCACATCCACTCAAAACACCATCAAAACACAGTACATCCACTCAAAACACCATCAAAACACAGTACATCCGCTCAAAACACCAACAAAACACAGTGCATCCATTCAAAACACCATCAAAACACAGCACATCCAATCAAAACACCATCAAAACACACCATAAAAACACAGCACATCCACTCAAAACACCATCAAAACACAGCACATCCACTCAAAACACCATCGAAACAGTACATCCACTCAAAACACCATCAAAACACAGTACATCCGCTCAAAACACCAACAAAACACAGTGCATCCATTCAAAACACCATCAAAACACAGCACATCCACTCAAAACACCATCAAAACACACCATCAAAACACAGTACATCCATTCAAAACACCATCAAAACACACCATCAAAACACAGCACATCCACTCAAAACACCATCAAAACACAGTACATCCATTCAAAACACCATCAAAACACACCATCAAAACACAGCACATCCACTCAAAACACCATCAAAACACAGCACATCCACTCAAAACACCATCAAAACACAGCACATCCACTCAAAACACCATCAAAACACAGCGCATCCACTCAAAACACCATCAAAACACAGCGCATCCACTCAAAACACCATCAAAACACAGCGCATCCATTCAAAACACCATCAAAACACACCATCAAAACACAGCACATCCAATCAAAACACCATCAAAACACACCATCAAAACACAGCACATCCACTCAAAACACCATCAAAACACAGCACATCCATTCAAAACACCATCAAAACACACCATCAAAACACAGCACATCCAATCAAAACACCATCAAAACACTGCACATCCAATCAAAACACCATCAAAACACAGCACACCCACTCAAAACACCATCAAAACACAGCACATCCACTCAAAACACCATCAAAACAGTGCATCCATTCAAAACACCATCAAAACACACCATCAAAACACACCATCAAAACACAGCACATCCAATCAAAACACCATCAAAACACTGCACATCCAATCAAAACACCATCAAAACACAGCACATCCACTCAAAACACCATCAAAACACAGCACATCCGCTCAAAACACCATCAAAACAGCACATCCGCTCAAAACACCATCAAAACACAGCAAATCCACTCAAAACACCATCAAAACACAGCACATCCAATCAAAACACCATCAAAACACAGCACATCCACTCAAAACACCATCAAAACACAGCACATCCAATCAAAACACCATCAAAACACAGCAAATCCACTCAAAACACCATCAAAACACAGCACATCCAATCAAAACACCATCAAAACACAGCACATCCACTCAAAACACCATCAAAACACAGCACATCCAATCAAAACACCATCAAAACACACCATCAAAACACAGCACATCCACTCAAAACACCATCAAAACACAGCGCATCCATTCAAAACACCATCAAAACACAGCTCATCCATTCAAAACACCATCAAAACACAGTACATCCACTCAAAACACCATCAAAACACCATCAAAACACAGCACATCCACTCAAAACACCATCAAAACACAGCGCATCCATTCAAAACACCATCAAAACACAGCGCATCCATTCAAAACACCATCAAAACACACCATCAAAACACAGCACATCCAATCAAAACACCATCAAAGCACACCATCAAAACACAGCACATCCATTCAAAACACCATCAAAACACAGCACATCCAATCAAAACACCATCAAAACACACCATAAAAACACAGCACATCCACTCAAAACACCATCAAAACACAGCACATCCACTCAAAACACCATCGAAACAGTACATCCACTCAAAACACCATCAAAACACAGTGCATCCATTCAAAACACCATCAAAACACAGCACATCCACTCAAAACACCATCAAAACACAGTACATCCATTCAAAACACCATCAAAACACACCATCAAAACATAGCACATCCACTCAAAACACCATCAAAACACAGTACATCCATTCAAAACACCATCAAAACACACCATCAAAACACAGCACATCCACTCAAAACACCATCAAAACACAGCACATCCACTCAAAACACCATCAAAACACAGCGCATCCACTCAAAACACCATCAAAACACAGCGCATCCACTCAAAACACCATCAAAACACAGCGCATCCATTCAAAACACCATCAAAACACACCATCAAAACACAGCACATCCAATCAAAACACCATCAAAACACACCATCAAAACACAGCGCATCCACTCAAAACACCATCAAAACACAGTACATCCATTCAAAACACCAACAAAACACAGCACATCCAGTCAAAACACCATCAAAACACAGTACATCCATTCAAAACACCATCAAAACACAGCACATCCGCTCAAAACACCATCAAAACACAGCGCATCCACTCAAAACACCATCAAAACACAGCGCATCCATTCAAAACACCATCAAAACACACCATCAAAACACAGCACATCCACTCAAAACACCATCAAAACACAGCGCATCCACTCAAAACACCATCAAAACACAGCGCATCCATTCAAAACACCATCAAAACACACCATCAAAACACAGCACATCCAATCAAAACACCATCAAAACACACCATCAAAACACAGCACATCCACTCAAAACACCATCAAAACACAGTACATCCATTCAAAACACCATCAAAACACAGCACATCCAGTCAAAACACCATCAAAACACAGCACATCCAGTCAAAACACCATCAAAACACAGCACATCCACTCAAAACACCATCAAAACACAGTACATCCATTCAAAACACCATCAAAACACAGCAAATCCAATCAAAACACCAACAAAACACAGTGCATCCATTCAAAACACCATCAAAACACAGCACATCCGCTCAAAACACAGCACATCCATTCAAAACACCATCAAAACACAGTGCATCCATTCAAAACACCATCAAAACATAGCACATCCGCTCAAAACACCATCAAAACACAGCACATCCGCTCAAAACACAGCACATCCATTCAAAACACCATCAAAACACAGTGCATCCATTCAAAACACCATCAAAACACACCATCAAAACACAGCACATCCAATCAAAACACCATCAAAACACAGTGCATCCATTCAAAACACCATCAAAACACACCATCAAAACACAGCACATCCACTCAAAACACCATCAAAAGAGCGCATCCACTCAAAACACCATCAAAACACAGCGCATCCGCTCAAAACACCATCAAAACACAGTACATCCATTCAAAACACAGCACATCCACTCAAAACACCATCAAAACACAGCACATCCGCTCAAAACACCATCAAAACACAGCGCATCCGCTCAAAACACCATCAAAACACAGCACATCCACTCAAAACACCATCAAAAGAGCGCATCCACTCAACACACCATCAAAACACAGCACATCCACTCAAAACACCATCAAAACATAGCGCATCCAATCAAAACACCATCAAAACACAGCGCATCCATTCAAAACACCATCAAAACAGCGCATCCGCTCAAAACACCATCAAAACACAGCACATCCACTCAAAACACCATCAAAACACAGCACATCCGCTCAAAACACCATCAAAAGAGCGCATCCGCTCAAAACACCATCAAAACACAGCACATCCGCTCAAAACACCATCAAAAGAGCGCATCCGCTCAAAACACCATCAAAACACAGCACATCCACTCAAAACACCATCAAAACACAGCACATCCGCTCAAAACACCATCAAAAGAGCGCATCCGCTCAAAACACCATCAAAAGAGCGCATCCGCTCAAAACACCATCAAAACACAGCACATCCATTCAAAACACCATCAAAACACAGCACATCCACTCAAAACACCATCAAAACACAGCACATCCGCTCAAAACACCATCAAAACAGCACATCCGCTCAAAACACCATCAAAACACTGTACATCCATTCAAAACACCATCAAAACAGCGCATCCGCTCAAAACACCATCAAAATACAGCACATCCGCTCAAAACACCATCAAAACACTGTACATCCATTCAAAACACCATCAAAACAGCGCATCCACTCAAAACACCATCAAAACACAGCACATCCACTCAAAACACCATCAAAACACAGCACATCCGCTCAAAACACCATCAAAAGAGCGCATCCACTCAAAACACCATCAAAACACAGCGCATCCACTCAACACACCATCAAAAGAGCGCATCCACTCAAAACACCATCAAAACACTGTACATCCATTCAAAACACCATCAAAACACTGTACATCCATTCAAAACACCATCAAAACAGCGCATCCACTCAACACACCATCAAAACACAGTACATCCACTCAACACACCATCAAAACACAGCACATCCACTCAACACCATCAAAACAGCACATCCGCTCAAAACACCATCAAAACAGCACATCCACTCAAAACACCATCAAAACACAGCACATCCGCTCAAAACACCATCAAAACACAGCACATCCGCTCAAAACACCATCAAAACACAGCACATCCACTCAAAACACCATCAAAACACAGCACATCCACTCAAAACACCATCAAAACACAGCACATCCACTCAAAACACCATCAAAACACAGCACATCCACTCAAAACACCATCAAAAGAGCGCATCCACTCAAAACACCATCAAAAGAGCGCATCCACTCAAAACACCATCAAAACACAGCGCATCCACTCAACACACCATCAAAAGAGCGCATCCACTCAAAACACCATCAAAACACTGTACATCCATTCAAAACACCATCAAAACACTGTACATCCATTCAAAACACCATCAAAACAGCGCATCCACTCAACACACCATCAAAACACAGTACATCCATTCAAAACACCATCAAAACACAGCACATCCACTCAACACACCATCAAAACACAGCACATCCACTCAAAACACCATCAAAAGAGCGCATCCACTCAACACACCATCAAAACACAGCGCATCCACTCAACACACCATCAAAAGAGCGCATCCACTCAAAACACCATCAAAACACAGCACACTCAAAACACCATCAAAACACAGTACATCCAATCAAAACACCATCAAAACACAGCGCATCCGCTCAAAACACCATCAAAACACAGCACATCCACTCAAAACACCATCAAAACACAGCACATCCACTCAAAACACCATCAAAACAGCATATCCGCTCAAAACACCATCAAAACAGCACATCCACTCAAAACACCATCAAAACACAGCACATCCGCTCAAAACACCATCAAAACACAGCACATCCACTCAAAACACCATCAAAACACAGCACATCCACTCAAAACACAGCACATCCACTCAAAACACCATCAAAACACCATCAAAACAGCACATCCGCTCAAAACACCATCAAAACAGCACATCCACTCAAAACACCATCAAAACACAGCACATCCACTCAAAACACCATCAAAACACAGCACATCCACTCAAAACACCATCAAAACACAGCGCATCCATTCAAAACACCATCAAAACACACCATCAAAACACAGCACATCCAATCAAAACACCATCAAAACACACCATCAAAACACAGCGCATCCACTCAAAACACCATCAAAACACAGTACATCCATTCAAAACACCAACAAAACACAGCACATCCAGTCAAAACACCATCAAAACACAGTACATCCATTCAAAACACCATCAAAACACAGCACATCCGCTCAAAACACCATCAAAACACAGCGCATCCACTCAAAACACCATCAAAACACAGCGCATCCATTCAAAACACCATCAAAACACACCATCAAAACACAGCACATCCACTCAAAACACCATCAAAACACAGCGCATCCACTCAAAACACCATCAAAACACAGCGCATCCATTCAAAACACCATCAAAACACACCATCAAAACACAGCACATCCAATCAAAACACCATCAAAACACACCATCAAAACACAGCACATCCACTCAAAACACCATCAAAACACAGTACATCCATTCAAAACACCATCAAAACACAGCACATCCGCTCAAAACACCAACAAAACACAGTGCATCCATTCAAAACACCATCAAAACACAGCACATCCGCTCAAAACACAGCACATCCATTCAAAACACCATCAAAACACAGTGCATCCATTCAAAACACCATCAAAACACAGCACATCCGCTCAAAACACCATCAAAACACAGCACATCCGCTCAAAACACAGCACATCCATTCAAAACACCATCAAAACACAGTGCATCCATTCAAAACACCATCAAAACACACCATCAAAACACAGCACATCCAATCAAAACACCATCAAAACACAGTGCATCCATTCAAAACACCATCAAAACACACCATCAAAACACAGCACATCCACTCAAAACACCATCAAAAGAGCGCATCCACTCAAAACACCATCAAAACACAGCGCATCCGCTCAAAACACCATCAAAACACAGTACATCCATTCAAAACACAGCACATCCACTCAAAACACCATCAAAACACAGCACATCCGCTCAAAACACCATCAAAACACAGCGCATCCGCTCAAAACACCATCAAAACACTGTACATCCATTCAAAACACCATCAAAACAGCGCATCCGCTCAAAACACCATCAAAACACAGCACATCCACTCAAAACACCATCAAAAGAGCGCATCCACTCAACACACCATCAAAACACAGCACATCCACTCAAAACACCATCAAAACATAGCGCATCCAATCAAAACACCATCAAAACACAGCGCATCCATTCAAAACACCATCAAAACAGCGCATCCGCTCAAAACACCATCAAAACACAGCACATCCACTCAAAACACCATCAAAACACAGCACATCCGCTCAAAACACCATCAAAAGAGCGCATCCGCTCAAAACACCATCAAAACACAGCACATCCGCTCAAAACACCATCAAAAGAGCGCATCCGCTCAAAACACCATCAAAACACAGCACATCCACTCAAAACACCATCAAAACACAGCACATCCGCTCAAAACACCATCAAAAGAGCGCATCCGCTCAAAACACCATCAAAACACAGCACATCCATTCAAAACACCATCAAAACACAGCACATCCACTCAAAACACCATCAAAACACAGCACATCCGCTCAAAACACCATCAAAACAGCACATCCGCTCAAAACACCATCAAAACACTGTACATCCATTCAAAACACCATCAAAACAGCGCATCCGCTCAAAACACCATCAAAATACAGCACATCCGCTCAAAAGACCATCAAAACACTGTACATCCATTCAAAACACCATCAAAACAGCGCATCCACTCAAAACACCATCAAAACACAGTGCATCCATTCAAAACACCATCAAAACACACCATCAAAACACAGCACATCCACTCAAAACACCATCAAAACACAGCACATCCACTCAAAACACCATCGAAACACAGTACATCCAATCAAAACACCATCAAAAGAGCGCATCCGCTCAAAACACCATCAAAACACAGCACATCCACTCAAAACACCATCAAAACACAGCACATCCACTCAAAACACCATCAAAACACAGCACATCCGCTCAAAACACCATCAAAAGAGCGCATCCGCTCAAAACACCATCAAAACACAGCACATCCGCTCAAAACACCATCAAAACAGCACATCCGCTCAAAACACCATCAAAACACAGCACATCCAATCAAAACACCATCAAAACACAGTGCATCCATTCAAAACACCATCAAAACACACCATCAAAACACAGCACATCCACTCAAAACACCATCAAAAGAGCGCATCCACTCAAAACACCATCAAAACACAGCGCATCCGCTCAAAACACCATCAAAACACAGTACATCCATTCAAAACACAGCACATCCACTCAAAACACCATCAAAACACAGCACATCCGCTCAAAACACCATCAAAACACAGCGCATCCGCTCAAAACACCATCAAAACACTGTACATCCATTCAAAACACCATCAAAACAGCGCATCCGCTCAAAACACCATCAAAACACAGCACATCCACTCAAAACACCATCAAAAGAGCGCATCCACTCAACACACCATCAAAACACAGCACATCCACTCAAAACACCATCAAAACATAGCGCATCCAATCAAAACACCATCAAAACACAGCGCATCCATTCAAAACACCATCAAAACAGCGCATCCGCTCAAAACACCATCAAAACACAGCACATCCACTCAAAACACCATCAAAACACAGCACATCCGCTCAAAACACCATCAAAAGAGCGCATCCGCTCAAAACACCATCAAAACACAGCACATCCGCTCAAAACACCATCAAAAGAGCGCATCCGCTCAAAACACCATCAAAACACAGCACATCCACTCAAAACACCATCAAAACACAGCACATCCGCTCAAAACACCATCAAAAGAGCGCATCCGCTCAAAACACCATCAAAACACAGCACATCCATTCAAAACACCATCAAAACACAGCACATCCACTCAAAACACCATCAAAACACAGCACATCCGCTCAAAACACCATCAAAACAGCACATCCGCTCAAAACACCATCAAAACACTGTACATCCATTCAAAACACCATCAAAACAGCGCATCCGCTCAAAACACCATCAAAATACAGCACATCCGCTCAAAAGACCATCAAAACACTGTACATCCATTCAAAACACCATCAAAACAGCGCATCCACTCAAAACACCATCAAAACACAGCACATCCACTCAAAACACCATCAAAAGAGCGCATCCACTCAAAACACCATCAAAACACAGCGCATCCACTCAACACACCATCAAAAGAGCGCATCCACTCAAAACACCATCAAAACACTGTACATCCATTCAAAACACCATCAAAACACTGTACATCCATTCAAAACACCATCAAACTAGCGCATCCACTCAACACACCATCAAAACACAGTACATCCACTCAACACACCATCAAAACACAGCACATCCACTCAAAACACCATCAAAAGAGCGCATCCACTCAACACACCATCAAAACACAGCGCATCCACTCAACACACCATCAAAACACAGCGCATCCGCTCAAAACACCATCAAAATACAGCACATCCACTCAAAACACCATCAAAACACAGCACACTCAAAACACCATCAAAACACAGCACATCCGCTCAAAACACCATCAAAACACACCATCAAAACACAGCACATCCAATCAAAACACCATCAAAACACACCATCAAAACACAGTACATCCATTCAAAACACAGCACATCCACTCAAAACACCATCAAAACACAGCACATCCGCTCAAAACACCATCAAAACACAGCGCATCCGCTCAAAACACCATCAAAACACAGCACATCCACTCAAAACACCATCAAAAGAGCGCATCCACTCAACACACCATCAAAACACAGCACATCCACTCAAAACACCATCAAAACATAGCGCATCCAATCAAAACACCATCAAAACACAGCGCATCCATTCAAAACACCATCAAAACAGCGCATCCGCTCAAAACACCATCAAAACACAGCACATCCACTCAAAACACCATCAAAACACAGCACATCCGCTCAAAACACCATCAAAAGAGCGCATCCGCTCAAAACACCATCAAAACACAGCACATCCGCTCAAAACACCATCAAAAGAGCGCATCCGCTCAAAACACCATCAAAACACAGCACATCCACTCAAAACACCATCAAAACACAGCACATCCGCTCAAAACACCATCAAAAGAGCGCATCCGCTCAAAACACCATCAAAACACAGCACATCCATTCAAAACACCATCAAAACACAGCACATCCACTCAAAACACCATCAAAACACAGCACATCCGCTCAAAACACCATCAAAACAGCACATCCGCTCAAAACACCATCAAAACACTGTACATCCATTCAAAACACCATCAAAACAGCGCATCCGCTCAAAACACCATCAAAATACAGCACATCCGCTCAAAACACCATCAAAACACTGTACATCCATTCAAAACACCATCAAAACAGCGCATCCACTCAAAACACCATCAAAACACAGCACATCCACTCAAAACACCATCAAAACACAGCACATCCGCTCAAAACACCATCAAAAGAGCGCATCCACTCAAAACACCATCAAAACACAGCGCATCCACTCAACACACCATCAAAAGAGCGCATCCACTCAAAACACCATCAAAACACTGTACATCCATTCAAAACACCATCAAAACACTGAACATCCATTCAAAACACCATCAAAACAGCGCATCCACTCAACACACCATCAAAACACAGTACATCCACTCAACACACCATCAAAACACAGCACATCCACTCAACACCATCAAAACAGCACATCCGCTCAAAACACCATCAAAACAGCACATCCACTCAAAACACCATCAAAACACAGCACATCCGCTCAAAACACCATCAAAACACAGCACATCCGCTCAAAACACCATCAAAACACAGCACATCCACTCAAAACACCATCAAAACACAGCACATCCACTCAAAACACCATCAAAACACAGCACATCCACTCAAAACACCATCAAAACACAGCACATCCACTCAAAACACCATCAAAAGAGCGCATCCACTCAAAACACCATCAAAAGAGCGCATCCACTCAAAACACCATCAAAACACAGCGCATCCACTCAACACACCATCAAAAGAGCGCATCCACTCAAAACACCATCAAAACACTGTACATCCATTCAAAACACCATCAAAACACTGTACATCCATTCAAAACACCATCAAAACAGCGCATCCACTCAACACACCATCAAAACACAGTACATCCATTCAAAACACCATCAAAACACAGCACATCCACTCAACACACCATCAAAACACAGCACATCCACTCAAAACACCATCAAAAGAGCGCATCCACTCAACACACCATCAAAACACAGCGCATCCACTCAACACACCATCAAAAGAGCGCATCCACTCAAAACACCATCAAAACACAGCACACTCAAAACACCATCAAAACACAGTACATCCAATCAAAACACCATCAAAACACAGCGCATCCGCTCAAAACACCATCAAAACACAGCACATCCACTCAAAACACCATCAAAACACAGCACATCCACTCAAAACACCATCAAAACAGCACATCCGCTCAAAACACCATCAAAACAGCACATCCACTCAAAACACCATCAAAACACAGCACATCCGCTCAAAACACCATCAAAACACAGCACATCCACTCAAAACACCATCAAAACACAGCACATCCACTCAAAACACAGCACATCCACTCAAAACACCATCAAAACACCATCAAAACAGCACATCCGCTCAAAACACCATCAAAACAGCACATCCACTCAAAACACCATCAAAACACAGCACATCCACTCAAAACACCATCAAAACACAGCACATCCACTCAAAACACCATCAAAACACAGCGCATCCATTCAAAACACCATCAAAACACACCATCAAAACACAGCACATCCAATCAAAACACCATCAAAACACACCATCAAAACACAGCGCATCCACTCAAAACACCATCAAAACACAGTACATCCATTCAAAACACCAACAAAACACAGCACATCCAGTCAAAACACCATCAAAACACAGTACATCCATTCAAAACACCATCAAAACACAGCACATCCGCTCAAAACACCATCAAAACACAGCGCATCCACTCAAAACACCATCAAAACACAGCGCATCCATTCAAAACACCATCAAAACACACCATCAAAACACAGCACATCCACTCAAAACACCATCAAAACACAGCGCATCCACTCAAAACACCATCAAAACACAGCGCATCCATTCAAAACACCATCAAAACACACCATCAAAACACAGCACATCCAATCAAAACACCATCAAAACACACCATCAAAACACAGCACATCCACTCAAAACACCATCAAAACACAGTACATCCATTCAAAACACCATCAAAACACAGCACATCCGCTCAAAACACCAACAAAACACAGTGCATCCATTCAAAACACCATCAAAACACAGCACATCCGCTCAAAACACAGCACATCCATTCAAAACACCATCAAAACACAGTGCATCCATTCAAAACACCATCAAAACACAGCACATCCGCTCAAAACACCATCAAAACACAGCACATCCGCTCAAAACACAGCACATCCATTCAAAACACCATCAAAACACAGTGCATCCATTCAAAACACCATCAAAACACACCATCAAAACACAGCACATCCAATCAAAACACCATCAAAACACAGTGCATCCATTCAAAACACCATCAAAACACACCATCAAAACACAGCACATCCACTCAAAACACCATCAAAAGAGCGCATCCACTCAAAACACCATCAAAACACAGCGCATCCGCTCAAAACACCATCAAAACACAGTACATCCATTCAAAACACAGCACATCCACTCAAAACACCATCAAAACACAGCACATCCGCTCAAAACACCATCAAAACACAGCGCATCCGCTCAAAACACCATCAAAACACTGTACATCCATTCAAAACACCATCAAAACAGCGCATCCGCTCAAAACACCATCAAAACACAGCACATCCACTCAAAACACCATCAAAAGAGCGCATCCACTCAACACACCATCAAAACACAGCACATCCACTCAAAACACCATCAAAACATAGCGCATCCAATCAAAACACCATCAAAACACAGCGCATCCATTCAAAACACCATCAAAACAGCGCATCCGCTCAAAACACCATCAAAACACAGCACATCCACTCAAAACACCATCAAAACACAGCACATCCGCTCAAAACACCATCAAAAGAGCGCATCCGCTCAAAACACCATCAAAACACAGCACATCCGCTCAAAACACCATCAAAAGAGCGCATCCGCTCAAAACACCATCAAAACACAGCACATCCACTCAAAACACCATCAAAACACAGCACATCCGCTCAAAACACCATCAAAAGAGCGCATCCGCTCAAAACACCATCAAAACACAGCACATCCATTCAAAACACCATCAAAACACAGCACATCCACTCAAAACACCATCAAAACACAGCACATCCGCTCAAAACACCATCAAAACAGCACATCCGCTCAAAACACCATCAAAACACTGTACATCCATTCAAAACACCATCAAAACAGCGCATCCGCTCAAAACACCATCAAAATACAGCACATCCGCTCAAAAGACCATCAAAACACTGTACATCCATTCAAAACACCATCAAAACAGCGCATCCACTCAAAACACCATCAAAACACAGCACATCCACTCAAAACACCATCAAAAGAGCGCATCCACTCAAAACACCATCAAAACACAGCGCATCCACTCAACACACCATCAAAAGAGCGCATCCACTCAAAACACCATCAAAACACTGTACATCCATTCAAAACACCATCAAAACACTGTACATCCATTCAAAACACCATCAAACTAGCGCATCCACTCAACACACCATCAAAACACAGCACATCCGCTCAAAACACCATCAAAACAGCACATCCGCTCAAAACACCATCAAAACACAGCACATCCAATCAAAACACCATCAAAACACAGTGCATCCATTCAAAACACCATCAAAACACACCATCAAAACACAGCACATCCACTCAAAACACCATCAAAAGAGCGCATCCACTCAAAACACCATCAAAACACAGCGCATCCGCTCAAAACACCATCAAAACACAGTACATCCATTCAAAACACAGCACATCCACTCAAAACACCATCAAAACACAGCACATCCGCTCAAAACACCATCAAAACACAGCGCATCCGCTCAAAACACCATCAAAACACTGTACATCCATTCAAAACACCATCAAAACAGCGCATCCGCTCAAAACACCATCAAAACACAGCACATCCACTCAAAACACCATCAAAAGAGCGCATCCACTCAACACACCATCAAAACACAGCACATCCACTCAAAACACCATCAAAACATAGCGCATCCAATCAAAACACCATCAAAACACAGCGCATCCATTCAAAACACCATCAAAACAGCGCATCCGCTCAAAACACCATCAAAACACAGCACATCCACTCAAAACACCATCAAAACACAGCACATCCGCTCAAAACACCATCAAAAGAGCGCATCCGCTCAAAACACCATCAAAACACAGCACATCCGCTCAAAACACCATCAAAAGAGCGCATCCGCTCAAAACACCATCAAAACACAGCACATCCACTCAAAACACCATCAAAACACAGCACATCCGCTCAAAACACCATCAAAAGAGCGCATCCGCTCAAAACACCATCAAAACACAGCACATCCATTCAAAACACCATCAAAACACAGCACATCCACTCAAAACACCATCAAAACACAGCACATCCGCTCAAAACACCATCAAAACAGCACATCCGCTCAAAACACCATCAAAACACTGTACATCCATTCAAAACACCATCAAAACAGCGCATCCGCTCAAAACACCATCAAAATACAGCACATCCGCTCAAAAGACCATCAAAACACTGTACATCCATTCAAAACACCATCAAAACAGCGCATCCACTCAAAACACCATCAAAACACAGCACATCCACTCAAAACACCATCAAAAGAGCGCATCCACTCAAAACACCATCAAAACACAGCGCATCCACTCAACACACCATCAAAAGAGCGCATCCACTCAAAACACCATCAAAACACTGTACATCCATTCAAAACACCATCAAAACACTGTACATCCATTCAAAACACCATCAAACTAGCGCATCCACTCAACACACCATCAAAACACAGTACATCCACTCAACACACCATCAAAACACAGCACATCCACTCAAAACACCATCAAAAGAGCGCATCCACTCAACACACCATCAAAACACAGCGCATCCACTCAACACACCATCAAAACACAGCGCATCCGCTCAAAACACCATCAAAATACAGCACATCCACTCAAAACACCATCAAAACACAGCACACTCAAAACACCATCAAAACACAGCACATCCGCTCAAAACACCATCAAAACACACCATCAAAACACAGCACATCCAATCAAAACACCATCAAAACACACCATCAAAACACAGTACATCCATTCAAAACACAGCACATCCACTCAAAACACCATCAAAACACAGCACATCCGCTCAAAACACCATCAAAACACAGCGCATCCGCTCAAAACACCATCAAAACACAGCACATCCACTCAAAACACCATCAAAAGAGCGCATCCACTCAACACACCATCAAAACACAGCACATCCACTCAAAACACCATCAAAACATAGCGCATCCAATCAAAACACCATCAAAACACAGCGCATCCATTCAAAACACCATCAAAACAGCGCATCCGCTCAAAACACCATCAAAACACAGCACATCCACTCAAAACACCATCAAAACACAGCACATCCGCTCAAAACACCATCAAAAGAGCGCATCCGCTCAAAACACCATCAAAACACAGCACATCCGCTCAAAACACCATCAAAAGAGCGCATCCGCTCAAAACACCATCAAAACACAGCACATCCACTCAAAACACCATCAAAACACAGCACATCCGCTCAAAACACCATCAAAAGAGCGCATCCGCTCAAAACACCATCAAAACACAGCACATCCATTCAAAACACCATCAAAACACAGCACATCCACTCAAAACACCATCAAAACACAGCACATCCGCTCAAAACACCATCAAAACAGCACATCCGCTCAAAACACCATCAAAACACTGTACATCCATTCAAAACACCATCAAAACAGCGCATCCGCTCAAAACACCATCAAAATACAGCACATCCGCTCAAAACACCATCAAAACACTGTACATCCATTCAAAACACCATCAAAACAGCGCATCCACTCAAAACACCATCAAAACACAGCACATCCACTCAAAACACCATCAAAACACAGCACATCCGCTCAAAACACCATCAAAAGAGCGCATCCACTCAAAACACCATCAAAACACAGCGCATCCACTCAACACACCATCAAAAGAGCGCATCCACTCAAAACACCATCAAAACACTGTACATCCATTCAAAACACCATCAAAACACTGAACATCCATTCAAAACACCATCAAAACAGCGCATCCACTCAACACACCATCAAAACACAGTACATCCACTCAACACACCATCAAAACACAGCACATCCACTCAACACCATCAAAACAGCACATCCGCTCAAAACACCATCAAAACAGCACATCCACTCAAAACACCATCAAAACACAGCACATCCGCTCAAAACACCATCAAAACACAGCACATCCGCTCAAAACACCATCAAAACACAGCACATCCACTCAAAACACCATCAAAACACAGCACATCCACTCAAAACACCATCAAAACACAGCACATCCACTCAAAACACCATCAAAACACAGCACATCCACTCAAAACACCATCAAAAGAGCGCATCCACTCAAAACACCATCAAAAGAGCGCATCCACTCAAAACACCATCAAAACACAGCGCATCCACTCAACACACCATCAAAAGAGCGCATCCACTCAAAACACCATCAAAACACTGTACATCCATTCAAAACACCATCAAAACACTGTACATCCATTCAAAACACCATCAAAACAGCGCATCCACTCAACACACCATCAAAACACAGTACATCCATTCAAAACACCATCAAAACACAGCACATCCACTCAACACACCATCAAAACACAGCACATCCACTCAAAACACCATCAAAAGAGCGCATCCACTCAACACACCATCAAAACACAGCGCATCCACTCAACACACCATCAAAAGAGCGCATCCACTCAAAACACCATCAAAACACAGCACACTCAAAACACCATCAAAACACAGTACATCCAATCAAAACACCATCAAAACACAGCGCATCCGCTCAAAACACCATCAAAACACAGCACATCCACTCAAAACACCATCAAAACACAGCACATCCACTCAAAACACCATCAAAACAGCACATCCGCTCAAAACACCATCAAAACAGCACATCCACTCAAAACACCATCAAAACACAGCACATCCGCTCAAAACACCATCAAAACACAGCACATCCACTCAAAACACCATCAAAACACAGCACATCCACTCAAAACACAGCACATCCACTCAAAACACCATCAAAACACCATCAAAACAGCACATCCGCTCAAAACACCATCAAAACAGCACATCCACTCAAAACACCATCAAAACACAGCACATCCACTCAAAACACCATCAAAACACAGCACATCCACTCAAAACACCATCAAAACACAGCGCATCCATTCAAAACACCATCAAAACACACCATCAAAACACAGCACATCCAATCAAAACACCATCAAAACACACCATCAAAACACAGCGCATCCACTCAAAACACCATCAAAACACAGTACATCCATTCAAAACACCAACAAAACACAGCACATCCAGTCAAAACACCATCAAAACACAGTACATCCATTCAAAACACCATCAAAACACAGCACATCCGCTCAAAACACCATCAAAACACAGCGCATCCACTCAAAACACCATCAAAACACAGCGCATCCATTCAAAACACCATCAAAACACACCATCAAAACACAGCACATCCACTCAAAACACCATCAAAACACAGCGCATCCACTCAAAACACCATCAAAACACAGCGCATCCATTCAAAACACCATCAAAACACACCATCAAAACACAGCACATCCAATCAAAACACCATCAAAACACACCATCAAAACACAGCACATCCACTCAAAACACCATCAAAACACAGTACATCCATTCAAAACACCATCAAAACACAGCACATCCGCTCAAAACACCAACAAAACACAGTGCATCCATTCAAAACACCATCAAAACACAGCACATCCGCTCAAAACACAGCACATCCATTCAAAACACCATCAAAACACAGTGCATCCATTCAAAACACCATCAAAACACAGCACATCCGCTCAAAACACCATCAAAACACAGCACATCCGCTCAAAACACAGCACATCCATTCAAAACACCATCAAAACACAGTGCATCCATTCAAAACACCATCAAAACACACCATCAAAACACAGCACATCCAATCAAAACACCATCAAAACACAGTGCATCCATTCAAAACACCATCAAAACACACCATCAAAACACAGCACATCCACTCAAAACACCATCAAAAGAGCGCATCCACTCAAAACACCATCAAAACACAGCGCATCCGCTCAAAACACCATCAAAACACAGTACATCCATTCAAAACACAGCACATCCACTCAAAACACCATCAAAACACAGCACATCCGCTCAAAACACCATCAAAACACAGCGCATCCGCTCAAAACACCATCAAAACACTGTACATCCATTCAAAACACCATCAAAACAGCGCATCCGCTCAAAACACCATCAAAACACAGCACATCCACTCAAAACACCATCAAAAGAGCGCATCCACTCAACACACCATCAAAACACAGCACATCCACTCAAAACACCATCAAAACATAGCGCATCCAATCAAAACACCATCAAAACACAGCGCATCCATTCAAAACACCATCAAAACAGCGCATCCGCTCAAAACACCATCAAAACACAGCACATCCACTCAAAACACCATCAAAACACAGCACATCCGCTCAAAACACCATCAAAAGAGCGCATCCGCTCAAAACACCATCAAAACACAGCACATCCGCTCAAAACACCATCAAAAGAGCGCATCCGCTCAAAACACCATCAAAACACAGCACATCCACTCAAAACACCATCAAAACACAGCACATCCGCTCAAAACACCATCAAAAGAGCGCATCCGCTCAAAACACCATCAAAACACAGCACATCCATTCAAAACACCATCAAAACACAGCACATCCACTCAAAACACCATCAAAACACAGCACATCCGCTCAAAACACCATCAAAACAGCACATCCGCTCAAAACACCATCAAAACACTGTACATCCATTCAAAACACCATCAAAACAGCGCATCCGCTCAAAACACCATCAAAATACAGCACATCCGCTCAAAAGACCATCAAAACACTGTACATCCATTCAAAACACCATCAAAACAGCGCATCCACTCAAAACACCATCAAAACACAGCACATCCACTCAAAACACCATCAAAAGAGCGCATCCACTCAAAACACCATCAAAACACAGCGCATCCACTCAACACACCATCAAAAGAGCGCATCCACTCAAAACACCATCAAAACACTGTACATCCATTCAAAACACCATCAAAACACTGTACATCCATTCAAAACACCATCAAACTAGCGCATCCACTCAACACACCATCAAAACACAGTACATCCACTCAACACACCATCAAAACACAGCACATCCACTCAAAACACCATCAAAAGAGCGCATCCACTCAACACACCATCAAAACACAGCGCATCCACTCAACACACCATCAAAAGAGCGCATCCACTCAAAACACCATCAAAACACAGCACACTCAAAACACCATCAAAACACAGTACATCCAATCAAAACACCATCAAAACACAGCACATCCACTCAAAACACCATCAAAACAGCACATCCGCTCAAAACACCATCAAAACAGCACATCCACTCAAAACACCATCAAAACACAGCACATCCGCTCAAAACACCATCAAAACACAGCACATCCGCTCAAAACACCATCAAAACACAGCACATCCACTCAAAACACCATCAAAACACAGCACATCCACTCAAAACACCATCAAAACACAGCACATCCACTCAAAACACCATCAAAAGAGCGCATCCACTCAAAACACCATCAAAAGAGCGCATCCACTCAAAACACCATCAAAACACAGCGCATCCACTCAACACACCATCAAAAGAGCGCATCCACTCAAAACACCATCAAAACACTGTACATCCATTCAAAACACCATCAAAACACTGTACATCCATTCAAAACACCATCAAAACAGCGCATCCACTCAACACACCATCAAAACACAGTACATCCATTCAAAACATCATCAAAACACAGCACATCCACTCAACACACCATCAAAACACAGCACATCCACTCAAAACACCATCAAAAGAGCGCATCCACTCAACACACCATCAAAACACAGCGCATCCACTCAACACACCATCAAAAGAGCGCATCCACTCAAAACACCATCAAAACACAGCGCATCCGCTCAAAACACCATCAAAACACAGCGCATCCGCTCAAAACACCATCAAAACACAGCACATCCGCTCAAAACACCATCAAAACACAGCACATCCGCTCAAAACACCATCAAAACACAGCACATCCACTCAAAACACCATCAAAACACAGCACATCCGCTCAAAACACCATCAAAACACAGCACATCCACTCAAAACACCAACAAAACACAGCGCATCCAATCAAAACACCATCAACACACAGCACATCCGCTCAAAACACCATCAAAACACAGCACATCCACTCAAAACACCATCAAAACACAGCGCATCCAATCAAAACACCATCAAAACACAGCGCATCCAATCAAAACACCATCAAAACACAGTACATCCACTCAAAACACCATCAAAAGAGCGCATCCACTCAAAACACCATCAAAACACAGCACATCCACTCAAAACACCATCAAAACACAGCACATCCACTCAAAACACCATCGAAACACAGTACATCCAATCAAAACACCATCAAAAGAGCGCATCCGCTCAAAACACCATCAAAACACAGCACATCCACTCAAAACACCATCAAAACACAGCACATCCACTCAAAACACCATCAAAACAGCACATCCGCTCAAAACACCATCAAAACACAGCACATCCACTCAAAACACCATCAAAAGAGCGCATCCACTCAAAACACCATCAAAACACAGCACATCCACTCAAAACACCATCGAAACACAGTACATCCAATCAAAACACCATCAAAAGAGCGCATCCGCTCAAAACACCATCAAAACACAGCACATCCACTCAAAACACCATCAAAACACAGCACATCCACTCAAAACACCATCAAAAGAGCGCATCCGCTCAAAACACCATCAAAACACAGCACATCCACTCAAAACACCATCAAAACACAGCACATCCACTCAAAACACCATCAAAACACAGCGCATCCGCTCAAAACACCATCAAAACACAGCACATCCGCTCAAAACACCATCAAAACACAGCACATCCACTCAAAACACCATCAAAACACAGTGCATCCAATCAAAACACCATCAAAACACAGTACATCCACTCAAAACACCATCAAAAGAGCGCATCCACTCAAAACACCATCAAAACACAGCACATCCACTCAAAACACCATCAAAACACAGCACATCCACTCAAAACACCATCGAAACACAGTACATCCAATCAAAACACCATCAAAAGAGCGCATCCGCTCAAAACACCATCAAAACACAGCACATCCACTCAAAACACCATCAAAACACAGCACATCCACTCAAAACACCATCAAAACAGCACATCCGCTCAAAACACCATCAAAACAGCACATCCACTCAAAACACCATCAAAACACAGCACATCCACTCAAAACACCATCAAAAGAGCGCATCCACTCAAAACACCATCAAAACACAGCGCATCCGCTCAAAACACCATCAAAACACAGCACATCCACTCAAAACACCATCAAAACACAGCACATCCGCTCAAAACACCATCAAAACACAGTACATCCAATCAAAACACCATCAAAACACAGTACATCCACTCAAAACACCATCAAAACACAGCAAATCCACTCAAAACACCATCAAAACAGTACATCCAATCAAAACACCATCAAAAGAGCGCATCCGCTCAAAACACCATCAAAACACAGCACATCCGCTCAAAACACCATCAAAACACAGCGCATCCGCTCAAAACACCATCAAAACACAGCGCATCCGCTCAAAACACCATCAAAACACAGCGCAGCCGCTCAAAACACCATCAAAACACAGCACATCCGCTCAAAACACAGCACATCCATTCAAAACACCATCAAAACACACCATCAAAACACAGCACATCCAATCAAAACACCATCAAAACACAGTGCATCCATTCAAAACACCATCAAAACACACCATCAAAACACAGCACATCCACTCAAAACACCATCAAAAGAGCGCATCCACTCAAAACACCATCAAAACACAGCGCATCCGCTCAAAACACCATCAAAACACAGTACATCCATTCAAAACACAGCACATCCACTCAAAACACCATCAAAACACAGCACATCCGCTCAAAACACCATCAAAACACAGCGCATCCGCTCAAAACACCATCAAAACACTGTACATCCATTCAAAACACCATCAAAACAGCGCATCCGCTCAAAACACCATCAAAACACAGCACATCCACTCAAAACACCATCAAAAGAGCGCATCCACTCAACACACCATCAAAACACAGCACATCCACTCAAAACACCATCAAAACATAGCGCATCCAATCAAAACACCATCAAAACACAGCGCATCCATTCAAAACACCATCAAAACAGCGCATCCGCTCAAAACACCATCAAAACACAGCACATCCACTCAAAACACCATCAAAACACAGCACATCCGCTCAAAACACCATCAAAAGAGCGCATCCGCTCAAAACACCATCAAAACACAGCACATCCGCTCAAAACACCATCAAAAGAGCGCATCCGCTCAAAACACCATCAAAACACAGCACATCCACTCAAAACACCATCAAAACACAGCACATCCGCTCAAAACACCATCAAAAGAGCGCATCCGCTCAAAACACCATCAAAACACAGCACATCCATTCAAAACACCATCAAAACACAGCACATCCACTCAAAACACCATCAAAACACAGCACATCCGCTCAAAACACCATCAAAACAGCACATCCGCTCAAAACACCATCAAAACACTGTACATCCATTCAAAACACCATCAAAACAGCGCATCCGCTCAAAACACCATCAAAATACAGCACATCCGCTCAAAACACCATCAAAACACTGTACATCCATTCAAAACACCATCAAAACAGCGCATCCACTCAAAACACCATCAAAACACAGCACATCCACTCAAAACACCATCAAAAGAGCGCATCCACTCAAAACACCATCAAAACACAGCGCATCCACTCAACACACCATCAAAAGAGCGCATCCACTCAAAACACCATCAAAACACTGTACATCCATTCAAAACACCATCAAAACACTGTACATCCATTCAAAACACCATCAAAACAGCGCATCCACTCAACACACCATCAAAACACAGTACATCCACTCAACACACCATCAAAACACAGCACATCCACTCAAAACACCATCAAAAGAGCGCATCCACTCAACACACCATCAAAACACAGCGCATCCACTCAACACACCATCAAAAGAGCGCATCCACTCAAAACACCATCAAAACACAGTACATCCAATCAAAACACCATCAAAACACAGCACATCCACTCAAAACACCATCAAAACAGCACATCCGCTCAAAACACCATCAAAACAGCACATCCACTCAAAACACCATCAAAACACAGCACATCCGCTCAAAACACCATCAAAACACAGCACATCCGCTCAAAACACCATCAAAACACAGCACATCCACTCAAAACACCATCAAAACACAGCACATCCACTCAAAACACCATCAAAACACAGCACATCCACTCAAAACACCATCAAAACACAGCACATCCACTCAAAACACCATCAAAAGAGCGCATCCACTCAAAACACCATCAAAAGAGCGCATCCACTCAAAACACCATCAAAACACAGCGCATCCACTCAACACACCATCAAAAGAGCGCATCCACTCAAAACACCATCAAAACACTGTACATCCATTCAAAACACCATCAAAACACTGTACATCCATTCAAAACACCATCAAAACAGCGCATCCACTCAACACACCATCAAAACACAGTAGATCCATTCAAAACACCATCAAAACACAGCACATCCACTCAACACACCATCAAAACACAGCACATCCACTCAAAACACCATCAAAAGAGCGCATCCACTCAACACACCATCAAAACACAGCGCATCCACTCAACACACCATCAAAAGAGCGCATCCACTCAAAACACCATCAAAACACAGCACATCCGCTCAAAACACCATCAAAACAGCACATCCGCTCAAAACACCATCAAAACACAGCACATCCGCTCAAAACACCATCAAAACACAGCACATCCACTCAAAACATCAACAAAACACAGCGCATCCAATCAAAACACCATCAAAACACAGCGCATCCGCTCAAAACACCATCAAAACACAGCGCATCCGCTCAAAACACCATCAAAACACAGCACATCCGCTCAAAACACCATCAAAACACAGCAAATCCGCTCAAAACACCATCAAAACACAGCACATCCACTCAAAACACCATCAAAACACAGCACATCCGCTCAAAACACCATCAAAACACAGCACATCCACTCAAAACACCAACAAAACACAGCGCATCCAATCAAAACACCATCAACACACAGCACATCCGCTCAAAACACCATCAAAACACAGCACATCCACTCAAAACACCATCAAAACACAGCGCATCCAATCAAAACACCATCAAAACACAGCGCATCCAATCAAAACACCATCAAAACACAGTACATCCACTCAAAACACCATCAAAAGAGCGCATCCACTCAAAACACCATCAAAACACAGCACATCCACTCAAAACACCATCAAAACACAGCACATCCACTCAAAACACCATCAAAACAGCACATCCACTCAAAACACCATCAAAACACAGCACATCCACTCAAAACACCATCAAAAGAGCGCATCCACTCAAAACACCATCAAAACACAGCACATCCACTCAAAACACCATCGAAACACAGTACATCCAATCAAAACACCATCAAAAGAGCGCATCCGCTCAAAACACCATCAAAACACAGCACATCCACTCAAAACACCATCAAAACACAGCACATCCACTCAAAACACCATCAAAAGAGCGCATCCGCTCAAAACACCATCAAAACACAGCACATCCACTCAAAACACCATCAAAACACAGTGCATCCAATCAAAACACCATCAAAACACAGTACATCCACTCAAAACATCATCAAAAGAGCGCATCCACTCAAAACACCATCAAAACACAGCACATCCACTCAAAACACCATCAAAACACAGCACATCCACTCAAAACACCATCGAAACACAGTACATCCAATCAAAACACCATCAAAAGAGCGCATCCGCTCAAAACACCATCAAAACACAGCACATCCACTCAAAACACCATCAAAACACAGCACATCCGCTCAAAACACCATCAAAACACAGCACATCCACTCAAAACACCATCAAAACACAGCACATCCACTCAAAACACCATCAAAACAGCACATCCGCTCAAAACACCATCAAAACAGCACATCCACTCAAAACACCATCAAAACACAGCACATCCACTCAAAACACCATCAAAAGAGCGCATCCACTCAAAACACCATCAAAACACAGCGCATCCGCTCAAAACACCATCAAAACACAGCACATCCACTCAAAACACCATCAAAACACAGCACATCCGCTCAAAACACCATCAAAACACAGTACATCCAATCAAAACACCATCAAAACACAGTACATCCACTCAAAACACCATCAAAACACAGCAAATCCACTCAAAACACCATCAAAACAGTACATCCAATCAAAACACCATCAAAAGAGCGCATCCGCTCAAAACACCATCAAAACACAGCACATCCGCTCAAAACACCATCAAAACACAGCGCATTCGCTCAAAACACCATCAAAACACAGCACATCCACTCAAAACACCATCAAAAGAGCGCATCCACTCAAAACACCATCAAAAGAGCGCATCCACTCAAAACACCATCAAAACACAGCGCATCCACTCAACACACCATCAAAAGAGCGCATCCACTCAAAACACCATCAAAACACTGTACATCCATTCAAAACACCATCAAAACACTGTACATCCATTCAAAACACCATCAAAACAGCGCATCCACTCAACACACCATCAAAACACAGTACATCCATTCAAAACACCATCAAAACACAGCACATCCACTCAACACACCATCAAAACACAGCACATCCACTCAAAACACCATCAAAAGAGCGCATCCACTCAACACACCATCAAAACACAGCGCATCCACTCAACACACCATCAAAAGAGCGCATCCACTCAAAACACCATCAAAACACAGCACATCCGCTCAAAACACCATCAAAACAGCACATCCGCTCAAAACACCATCAAAACACAGCACATCCGCTCAAAACACCATCAAAACACAGCACATCCGCTCAAAACACCATCAAAACACAGCACATCCACTCAAAACATCAACAAAACACAGCGCATCCAATCAAAACACCATCAAAACACAGCGCATCCGCTCAAAACACCATCAAAACACAGCGCATCCGCTCAAAACACCATCAAAACACAGCACATCCGCTCAAAACACCATCAAAACACAGCAAATCCGCTCAAAACACCATCAAAACACAGCACATCCACTCAAAACACCATCAAAACACAGCACATCCGCTCAAAACACCATCAAAACACAGCACATCCACTCAAAACACCAACAAAACACAGCGCATCCAATCAAAACACCATCAACACACAGCACATCCGCTCAAAACACCATCAAAACACAGCACATCCACTCAAAACACCATCAAAACACAGCGCATCCAATCAAAACACCATCAAAACACAGCGCATCCAATCAAAACACCATCAAAACACAGCGCATCCAATCAAAACACCATCAAAAGAGCGCATCCACTCAAAACACCATCAAAACACAGCACATCCACTCAAAACACCATCAAAACACAGCACATCCACTCAAAACACCATCGAAACACAGTACATCCAATCAAAACACCATCAAAAGAGCGCATCCGCTCAAAACACCATCAAAACACAGCACATCCACTCAAAACACCATCAAAACACAGCACATCCACTCAAAACACCATCAAAACAGCACATCCGCTCAAAACACCATCAAAACAGCACATCCACTCAAAACACAGCACATCCACTCAAAACACCATCAAAAGAGCGCATCCACTCAAAACACCATCAAAACACAGCACATCCACTCAAAACACCATCGAAACACAGTACATCCAATCAAAACACCATCAAAAGAGCGCATCCGCTCAAAACACCATCAAAACACAGCACATCCACTCAAAACACCATCAAAACACAGCACATCCACTCAAAACACCATCAAAAGAGCGCATCCGCTCAAAACACCATCAAAACACAGCACATCCACTCAAAACACCATCAAAACACAGTGCATCCAA
This sequence comes from Barbus barbus, assembly GCF_936440315.1. Lineage (NCBI taxonomy): Eukaryota > Metazoa > Chordata > Actinopteri > Cypriniformes > Cyprinidae > Barbus > Barbus barbus. The sequence goes on from NC_136758.1 coordinate 621,903, forward strand.
TCAAAACACCATCAAAACACAGTACATCCACTCAAAACATCATCAAAAGAGCGCATCCACTCAAAACACCATCAAAACACAGCACATCCACTCAAAACACCATCAAAACACAGCACATCCACTCAAAACACCATCGAAACACAGTACATCCAATCAAAACACCATCAAAAGAGCGCATCCGCTCAAAACACCATCAAAACACAGCACATCCACTCAAAACACCATCAAAACACAGCACATCCGCTCAAAACACCATCAAAACACAGCACATCCACTCAAAACACCATCAAAACACAGCACATCCACTCAAAACACCATCAAAACACAGCACATCCGCTCAAAACACCATCAAAACACAGCGCATCCGCTCAAAACACCATCAAAACACAGCGCATCCGCTCAAAACACCATCAAAACACAGCGCAGCCGCTCAAAACACCATCAAAACACAGCACATCCGCTCAAAACACCATCAAAACACAGCACATCCGCTCAAAACACCATCAAAACACAGCGCATCCGCTCAAAACACCATCAAAACACAGCGCATCCGCTCAAAACACCATCAAAAGAGCGCATCCGCTCAACACACCATCAAAACACAGTACATCCACTCAACACACCATCAAAACACAGCACATCCACTCAAAACACCATCAAAAGAGCGCATCCACTCAACACACCATCAAAACACAGCGCATCCACTCAACACACCATCAAAAGAGCGCATCCACTCAAAACACCATCAAAACACAGTACATCCAATCAAAACACCATCAAAACACAGCACATCACTCAAAACACCATCAAAACAGCACATCCGCTCAAAACACCATCAAAACAGCACATCCACTCAAAACACCATCAAAACACAGCACATCCGCTCAAAACACCATCAAAACACAGCACATCCGCTCAAAACACCATCAAAACACAGCACATCCGCTCAAAACACCATCAAAACACAGCACATCCACTCAAAACACCATCAAAACACAGCACATCCACTCAAAACACCATCAAAACACAGCACATCCACTCAAAACACCATCAAAAGAGCGCATCCACTCAAAACACCATCAAAAGAGCGCATCCACTCAAAACACCATCAAAACACAGCGCATCCACTCAACACACCATCAAAAGAGCGCATCCACTCAAAACACCATCAAAACACTGTACATCCATTCAAAACACCATCAAAACACTGTACATCCATTCAAAACACCATCAAAACAGCGCATCCACTCAACACACCATCAAAACACAGTACATCCATTCAAAACACCATCAAAACACAGCACATCCACTCAACACACCATCAAAACACAGCACATCCACTCAAAACACCATCAAAAGAGCGCATCCACTCAACACACCATCAAAACACAGCGCATCCACTCAACACACCATCAAAAGAGCGCATCCACTCAAAACACCATCAAAACACAGCACATCCGCTCAAAACACCATCAAAACAGCACATCCGCTCAAAACACCATCAAAACACAGCACATCCGCTCAAAACACCATCAAAACACAGCACATCCGCTCAAAACACCATCAAAACACAGCGCATCCACTCAAAACATCAACAAAACACAGCGCATCCAATCAAAACACCATCAAAACACAGCGCATCCGCTCAAAACACCATCAAAACACAGCGCATCCGCTCAAAACACCATCAAAACACAGCACATCCGCTCAAAACACCATCAAAACACAGCACATCCACTCAAAACACCATCAAAACACAGCACATCCGCTCAAAACACCATCAAAACACAGCACATCCACTCAAAACACCAACAAAACACAGCGCATCCAATCAAAACACCATCAACACACAGCACATCCGCTCAAAACACCATCAAAACACAGCACATCCACTCAAAACACCATCAAAACACAGCGCATCCAATCAAAACACCATCAAAACACAGCGCATCCAATCAAAACACCATCAAAACACAGTACATCCACTCAAAACACCATCAAAAGAGCGCATCCACTCAAAACACCATCAAAACAGCACATCCGCTCAAAACACCATCAAAACACAGCACATCCGCTCAAAACACCATCAAAACACAGCACATCCACTCAAAACATCAACAAAACACAGCGCATCCAATCAAAACACCATCAAAACACAGCGCATCCGCTCAAAACACCATCAAAACACAGCGCATCCGCTCAAAACACCATCAAAACACAGCACATCCGCTCAAAACACCATCAAAACACAGCAAATCCGCTCAAAACACCATCAAAACACAGCACATCCACTCAAAACACCATCAAAACACAGCACATCCGCTCAAAACACCATCAAAACACAGCACATCCACTCAAAACACCAACAAAACACAGCGCATCCAATCAAAACACCATCAACACACAGCACATCCGCTCAAAACACCATCAAAACACAGCACATCCACTCAAAACACCATCAAAACACAGCGCATCCAATCAAAACACCATCAAAACACAGCGCATCCAATCAAAACACCATCAAAACACAGTACATCCACTCAAAACACCATCAAAAGAGCGCATCCACTCAAAACACCATCAAAACACAGCACATCCACTCAAAACACCATCAAAACACAGCACATCCACTCAAAACACCATCAAAACAGCACATCCACTCAAAACACCATCAAAACACAGCACATCCACTCAAAACACCATCAAAAGAGCGCATCCACTCAAAACACCATCAAAACACAGCACATCCACTCAAAACACCATCGAAACACAGTACATCCAATCAAAACACCATCAAAAGAGCGCATCCGCTCAAAACACCATCAAAACACAGCACATCCACTCAAAACACCATCAAAACACAGCACATCCACTCAAAACACCATCAAAAGAGCGCATCCGCTCAAAACACCATCAAAACACAGCACATCCACTCAAAACACCATCAAAACACAGTGCATCCAATCAAAACACCATCAAAACACAGTACATCCACTCAAAACATCATCAAAAGAGCGCATCCACTCAAAACACCATCAAAACACAGCACATCCACTCAAAACACCATCAAAACACAGCACATCCACTCAAAACACCATCGAAACACAGTACATCCAATCAAAACACCATCAAAAGAGCGCATCCGCTCAAAACACCATCAAAACACAGCACATCCACTCAAAACACCATCAAAACACAGCACATCCGCTCAAAACACCATCAAAACACAGCACATCCACTCAAAACACCATCAAAACACAGCACATCCACTCAAAACACCATCAAAACAGCACATCCGCTCAAAACACCATCAAAACAGCACATCCACTCAAAACACCATCAAAACACAGCACATCCACTCAAAACACCATCAAAAGAGCGCATCCACTCAAAACACCATCAAAACACAGCGCATCCGCTCAAAACACCATCAAAACACAGCACATCCACTCAAAACACCATCAAAACACAGCACATCCGCTCAAAACACCATCAAAACACAGTACATCCAATCAAAACACCATCAAAACACAGTACATCCACTCAAAACACCATCAAAACACAGCAAATCCACTCAAAACACCATCAAAACAGTACATCCAATCAAAACACCATCAAAAGAGCGCATCCGCTCAAAACACCATCAAAACACAGCACATCCGCTCAAAACACCATCAAAACACAGCGCATTCGCTCAAAACACCATCAAAACACAGCACATCCACTCAAAACACCATCAAAAGAGCGCATCCACTCAAAACACCATCAAAAGAGCGCATCCACTCAAAACACCATCAAAACACAGCGCATCCACTCAACACACCATCAAAAGAGCGCATCCACTCAAAACACCATCAAAACACTGTACATCCATTCAAAACACCATCAAAACACTGTACATCCATTCAAAACACCATCAAAACAGCGCATCCACTCAACACACCATCAAAACACAGTACATCCATTCAAAACACCATCAAAACACAGCACATCCACTCAACACACCATCAAAACACAGCACATCCACTCAAAACACCATCAAAAGAGCGCATCCACTCAACACACCATCAAAACACAGCGCATCCACTCAACACACCATCAAAAGAGCGCATCCACTCAAAACACCATCAAAACACAGCACATCCGCTCAAAACACCATCAAAACAGCACATCCGCTCAAAACACCATCAAAACACAGCACATCCGCTCAAAACACCATCAAAACACAGCACATCCGCTCAAAACACCATCAAAACACAGCACATCCACTCAAAACATCAACAAAACACAGCGCATCCAATCAAAACACCATCAAAACACAGCGCATCCGCTCAAAACACCATCAAAACACAGCGCATCCGCTCAAAACACCATCAAAACACAGCACATCCGCTCAAAACACCATCAAAACACAGCAAATCCGCTCAAAACACCATCAAAACACAGCACATCCACTCAAAACACCATCAAAACACAGCACATCCGCTCAAAACACCATCAAAACACAGCACATCCACTCAAAACACCAACAAAACACAGCGCATCCAATCAAAACACCATCAACACACAGCACATCCGCTCAAAACACCATCAAAACACAGCACATCCACTCAAAACACCATCAAAACACAGCGCATCCAATCAAAACACCATCAAAACACAGCGCATCCAATCAAAACACCATCAAAACACAGCGCATCCAATCAAAACACCATCAAAAGAGCGCATCCACTCAAAACACCATCAAAACACAGCACATCCACTCAAAACACCATCAAAACACAGCACATCCACTCAAAACACCATCGAAACACAGTACATCCAATCAAAACACCATCAAAAGAGCGCATCCGCTCAAAACACCATCAAAACACAGCACATCCACTCAAAACACCATCAAAACACAGCACATCCACTCAAAACACCATCAAAACAGCACATCCGCTCAAAACACCATCAAAACAGCACATCCACTCAAAACACAGCACATCCACTCAAAACACCATCAAAAGAGCGCATCCACTCAAAACACCATCAAAACACAGCACATCCACTCAAAACACCATCGAAACACAGTACATCCAATCAAAACACCATCAAAAGAGCGCATCCGCTCAAAACACCATCAAAACACAGCACATCCACTCAAAACACCATCAAAACACAGCACATCCACTCAAAACACCATCAAAAGAGCGCATCCGCTCAAAACACCATCAAAACACAGCACATCCACTCAAAACACCATCAAAACACAGTGCATCCAATCAAAACACCATCAAAACACAGTACATCCACTCAAAACATCATCAAAAGAGCGCATCCACTCAAAACACCATCAAAACACAGCACATCCACTCAAAACACCATCAAAACACAGCACATCCACTCAAAACACCATCGAAACACAGTACATCCAATCAAAACACCATCAAAAGAGCGCATCCGCTCAAAACACCATCAAAACACAGCACATCCACTCAAAACACCATCAAAACACAGCACATCCGCTCAAAACACCATCAAAACACAGCACATCCACTCAAAACACCATCAAAACACAGCACATCCACTCAAAACACCATCAAAACACAGCACATCCGCTCAAAACACCATCAAAACACAGCGCATCCGCTCAAAACACCATCAAAACACAGCGCATCCGCTCAAAACACCATCAAAACACAGCGCAGCCGCTCAAAACACCATCAAAACACAGCACATCCGCTCAAAACACCATCAAAACACAGCACATCCGCTCAAAACACCATCAAAACACAGCGCATCCGCTCAAAACACCATCAAAACACAGCGCATCCGCTCAAAACACCATCAAAAGAGCGCATCCGCTCAACACACCATCAAAACACAGTACATCCACTCAACACACCATCAAAACACAGCACATCCACTCAAAACACCATCAAAAGAGCGCATCCACTCAACACACCATCAAAACACAGCGCATCCACTCAACACACCATCAAAAGAGCGCATCCACTCAAAACACCATCAAAACACAGTACATCCAATCAAAACACCATCAAAACACAGCACATCCACTCAAAACACCATCAAAACAGCACATCCGCTCAAAACACCATCAAAACAGCACATCCACTCAAAACACCATCAAAACACAGCACATCCGCTCAAAACACCATCAAAACACAGCACATCCGCTCAAAACACCATCAAAACACAGCACATCCGCTCAAAACACCATCAAAACACAGCACATCCACTCAAAACACCATCAAAACACAGCACATCCACTCAAAACACCATCAAAACACAGCACATCCACTCAAAACACCATCAAAAGAGCGCATCCACTCAAAACACCATCAAAAGAGCGCATCCACTCAAAACACCATCAAAACACAGCGCATCCACTCAACACACCATCAAAAGAGCGCATCCACTCAAAACACCATCAAAACACTGTACATCCATTCAAAACACCATCAAAACACTGTACATCCATTCAAAACACCATCAAAACAGCGCATCCACTCAACACACCATCAAAACACAGTACATCCATTCAAAACACCATCAAAACACAGCACATCCACTCAACACACCATCAAAACACAGCACATCCACTCAAAACACCATCAAAAGAGCGCATCCACTCAACACACCATCAAAACACAGCGCATCCACTCAACACACCATCAAAAGAGCGCATCCACTCAAAACACCATCAAAACACAGCACATCCGCTCAAAACACCATCAAAACAGCACATCCGCTCAAAACACCATCAAAACACAGCACATCCGCTCAAAACACCATCAAAACACAGCACATCCGCTCAAAACACCATCAAAACACAGCGCATCCACTCAAAACATCAACAAAACACAGCGCATCCAATCAAAACACCATCAAAACACAGCGCATCCGCTCAAAACACCATCAAAACACAGCGCATCCGCTCAAAACACCATCAAAACACAGCACATCCGCTCAAAACACCATCAAAACACAGCACATCCACTCAAAACACCATCAAAACACAGCACATCCGCTCAAAACACCATCAAAACACAGCACATCCACTCAAAACACCAACAAAACACAGCGCATCCAATCAAAACACCATCAACACACAGCACATCCGCTCAAAACACCATCAAAACACAGCACATCCACTCAAAACACCATCAAAACACAGCGCATCCAATCAAAACACCATCAAAACACAGCGCATCCAATCAAAACACCATCAAAACACAGTACATCCACTCAAAACACCATCAAAAGAGCGCATCCACTCAAAACACCATCAAAACACAGCACATCCACTCAAAACACCATCAAAACACAGCACATCCACTCAAAACACCATCGAAACACAGTACATCCAATCAAAACACCATCAAAAGAGCGCATCCGCTCAAAACACCATCAAAACACAGCACATCCACTCAAAACACCATCAAAACACAGCACATCCACTCAAAACACCATCAAAACAGCACATCCGCTCAAAACACCATCAAAACAGCACATCCACTCAAAACACCATCAAAACACAGCACATCCACTCAAAACACCATCAAAAGAGCGCATCCACTCAAAACACCATCAAAACACAGCACATCCACTCAAAACACCATCGAAACACAGTACATCCAATCAAAACACCATCAAAAGAGCGCATCCGCTCAAAACACCATCAAAACACAGCACATCCACTCAAAAAACCATCAAAACACAGCACATCCACTCAAAACACCATCAAAAGAGCGCATCCGCTCAAAACACCATCAAAACACAGCACATCCACTCAAAACACCATCAAAACACAGTGCATCCAATCAAAACACCATCAAAACACAGTACATCCACTCAAAACATCATCAAAAGAGCGCATCCACTCAAAACACCATCAAAACACAGCACATCCACTCAAAACACCATCAAAACACAGCACATCCACTCAAAACACCATCGAAACACAGTACATCCAATCAAAACACCATCAAAAGAGCGCATCCGCTCAAAACACCATCAAAACACAGCACATCCACTCAAAACACCATCAAAACACAGCACATCCGCTCAAAACACCATCAAAACACAGCACATCCACTCAAAACACCATCAAAACACAGCACATCCACTCAAAACACCATCAAAACAGCACATCCGCTCAAAACACCATCAAAACAGCACATCCACTCAAAACACCATCAAAACACAGCACATCCACTCAAAACACCATCAAAAGAGCGCATCCACTCAAAACACCATCAAAACACAGCGCATCCGCTCAAAACACCATCAAAACACAGCACATCCACTCAAAACACCATCAAAACACAGCACATCCGCTCAAAACACCATCAAAACACAGTACATCCAATCAAAACACCATCAAAACACAGTACATCCACTCAAAACACCATCAAAACACAGCAAATCCACTCAAAACACCATCAAAACAGTACATCCAATCAAAACACCATCAAAAGAGCGCATCCGCTCAAAACACCATCAAAACACAGCGCATCCGCTCAAAACACCATCAAAACACAGCGCATCCGCTCAAAACACCATCAAAACACAGCGCATCCGCTCAAAACACCATCAAAACACAGCACATCCGCTCAAAACACCATCAAAACACAGCGTATCCGCTCAAAACACCATCAAAACACAGCACATCCGCTCAAAACACCATCAAAACACAGCGCATCCGCTCAAAACACCATCAAAACACAGCGCATCCGCTCAAAACACCATCAAAACACAGCACATCCGCTCAAAACACCATCAAAACACAGCGCATCCGCTCAAAACACCATCAAAACACAGCGCATCCGCTCAAAACACCATCAAAACACAGCGCAGCCGCTCAAAACACCATCAAAACACAGCACATCCGCTCAAAACACCATCAAAACACAGCACATCCGCTCAAAACACCATCAAAACACAGCGCATCCGCTCAAAACACCATCAAAACACAGCACATCCGCTCAAAACACCATCAAAACACAGCGCATCCGCTCAAAACACCATCAAAACACAGCACATCCACTCAAAACACAGCACATCCACTCAAAACACCAACAAAACACAGCAGACTCAGACCATCAGATGGGGAAATGATGAAAAGGAAGCTGTCTCAGTGGTAGAGCGAGTCTTAACAGTAAGATGAAAGACAAACATGTTTTCATTCTTTGGAAAATCATGCACAAAAAGACCAGTATCATGAATTAAGAAGGATTGCATCTGCAGTGCTCTCTCATGAACACATGGTTGCCTTGTCCAAATACCCACACTTTCGGTCTTGTCCACTTGAGAGTGTGCGCGCAAGACTGTCCCAGGTCTTTAAAACGCCGAAGCGCAATGCCCTTAACACACACTAAAAAACACTAAATTCGCTCCGGAGTGCTATTCAAGGTTTAGGGTATCCCATCATGCATCACGTTTTGGAAAAAATCGTGAGATTTTTGCCGAGATCTCACGAGAGTTCACGGAAAACTTTCCAATGCAAGTTAAATATTCATATAATTAGTTATTACTTATCATTTGGTAGAAAAACAAAGTGTTGCACATTTTATTTGTGCAAAGATGAGTAGTGGTGATATTTATTTTTACATTTGCAACTGTTTTTCATCACTTAATCAGAAGCACCACAAATTAAATTGTGTCATGTTATAGGGACTACTGAACAGACATTTAGAAGTTGATTTCAATTAAAAATAAAGCTATTGGATTTTTATAACACTATAAGTGTGTCCCATCAGGTAAAGAAAAGTTCGAGACACTTGTGGTCTTCATCCTCACTTGGACACTCAGGCCAAACACAGGAAATACGTCATCTAAGCAGTCGAGTGCTCAAGTGACCGCACGTGTGGGTATTTGGATGAACTGCTTTACTGTGAATGAAACGTGACTCACCTGAATGGAGAAGAAGCCGCTGTCATCCATGTTTCCCGACGGTTGCTAAAGATGGTAGAACACAAGCGTATTATGATGTGATCTCGTATAACAGTGACACTTGTTCTTTGAACCGAGCCGTGAGTGGAGCACCTGCAGAAAGGTCCTGTACTCCTCCGTCTGGACGCCTCCTTCAGCCATGCGCATGCGCTCCTCCTCATCCAGCTGGTGCGCGATGGACGACAGCTCCACCGGACTGAAGTACTCTCCCTGCAGGAGGTTGTTCAAGCAGTGCTGCGCACACAGAGAGCCCTCTTGCTGGAAGACACACACACACAGCAACACTTGTTCAGAAACAAATCATCAAATAACCTTGCAACATTGACTTTCTTATATGCACATAATAAACAAACATAAAACCCCTTCCCCGGCCTGTTAATAGACAATACAGTGACATTCAAAATCAACTTTTAAGTTACAATACATTGCACTAAGGATTGGGAATAACTCCTTTTGAGGGAACAGAGGAAAGGGTGACACTTTTAAGAGATATCTGGTTCGTTTCAGTGTAGATATGAGTTCTCAAGCCAGGGTTTGGCAGCTTTAACAGCTTCTTATCTGTTATCAAACAATACCCAAGCAGTTTCTGTTGAGCACTGTTCATATAATTAGAATATCCTAATATAGGTCTGGTTACAAGTTTACAACATCACTTTCTTACAGTATTAATCGTATTCATTTCAGCTCACTGCAGTATTCATTCAGTGCTACTGATTATAATAAAGCAGCATGGTGCATGTTTGTAAAGGTAGTTACTGTGATGTTTATGGAAACAGAACATGAGAATAATGAAAGTGACAGCAAACAAACACATAAAAGATCTTCAGTCCATGTCTGATAGCTGACAGTCCAACAAACATTCATATATAAACCCCTTCGTGTAAAGATACGCTGACGAATCTCTCATTTATGGGTGATGCACATGTGACAAATATAAATATGTGTCATAAATATAATTCGCTAAAACCCGATCCTTACTTTTTCGTGGAAAATAGACTCCATGTTTGAAAGTGTGACTGCCGGAATAGCCGGAAACAACCACGCGTCCGAACATGTCAAAATAAGAGTCGCCCCAAACACAAACACGTCGAATGAAACAACTGAGACCAAGTAAAACGTACAGATTAGGATTACACAGCACTTCTTAAATGGTCGTTTTTTATTGCATATTAAATAATCACAAAATTATAACTGATTATATTTGACTGTAATTGACAGTTAGAAGGTGTTTTCAACCCGTTCTGGAGCCTCGCTAGAGATCATGAACGATTCCTTTTATTGTGTTTGTCACGTGACAAATGAACGAAATTGAGAGCATTTGTGTTTAAATTGTAATTACGACGTCAGGTGCGTTCAAATAATTTTTTTTCGGAGCAATATGGGACCTTTATTGCATGAAATGTAAAATTTTTTCTACAAAATGATGAATAAAGAATTCACATCAGGTGTCCTTTTTTATGTTTTTTATACATTTTATGAAGATGCTGTAAATTGAATCACTATTTATTTTATTGTAATAGAAGAAAAACTGGGGTTTTTTTGTACATGCAACTTTAAATTTTATTAAATGTAAAGGTTTAAATCATTGACAGTGTCATTAATGTATAATAATAAGGTTAAACACTCAATTTTCAGTTAAAGGCATTTCATTATTGAATTCAGAGATGTCATTGTCTAGCTCAGTTTAGTTTAAATAGTATCTGTGAAATCAAATTGACGATAATCGCTAGAAATTAAGTGTCCCCAGCTGAGCAAGCCAGAGGAGACAGCGGCAAGGAACCAAAACTCCCTCTGAGACAGAATGGAGGAAAACCCTTGGGAGAAACCAGGATCAGTCCGGAGACCAGTTCTCCTCTGGCCAGGATATTATTGTTTATTTATTGATTTAATTAAAATTTTAAATGTATAAATGTATTATATTTCTATTTTTATTTTGTTGCAATTTCTAACAATAATAGTATTATGTAGTTAGGTATTTTATTATATTTTTAGTTATTTTGTTTTATTTTTATTGTATTTTCAGTGGAGGTCTTCACTGGGGATATGTCACCGGGGCTAATCCAGGTGTCCGGCCTCCGCCGACGATCATCATCTCCCGGCACCGATCCACCATCTGATCCGGACACGGACTGAGAAACAGAATAAGAAAGAAACAGACAAATATTAGCGTAGATGCCATTCTTCTTATGATGTAATGAGTACATCATGTGTTATGGGGAGTGTTCCCGGTTCCGGTTGATCTAATTAATGCAGCCTAACAATCCTTTAACGGATTTGAATAATAGAAGTGTATTAGTGTGTAAGCCAGGTTAAAGAGATGGGTCTTTAATCTAGATTTAAACTGACAGAGTGTGTCTGCCTTCAGAACAGTGTTAGGTAGATTGTTCCAGAGTTTGGGTGCTAAATATGAAAAGGATCTGCCGCCCGCAGTTGATTTTGATATTCTAGGTATTATCAAATGGCCAGAGTTTTGAGAACGTAGCGGACGTGGAGGACTATAGTGTGATAAGAGCTCGCTCAAGTACTGAGGAGCTAAGCCATTCAGGGCTTTATAAGTAATTAACAAGATTTTAAAATCTATACAATGTTTGATAGGGAGCCAATGCAGTGTTGACAGAACCAGACTAATATGGTCGTATTTCCTGGTTCTAGTAAGGACTCTAGCTGCTGCATTTTGGACAAACTGTAGTTTGTTGATCAAGCGTGCAGAACAACCACCCAATAAAGCATTACAATAGTCTAACCTTGAGTTCATAAACGCATGAATTAGCATTTCTGCATTTGACATTGAGAGCATAGGTCACAATTTAGATATGTTTTTGAGATGGAAAATGCAGTTTTACAGATGCTAGAAACATGTTTTTGGAATGAAAGATTGCTATCAAACAGCACACCTAGGTTCCTAACTGATGAAGAAGAATTGACAGAGCAGCCATCAAGTGTTAGATAGTGTTCTAGGTTAATACATGTGGGGTTTTTAGGTCCGATAAATAACACCTCTGTTTTTTCAGAATTTAGCAGTAAGAAGTTACTCGTCATCCAGTTTTTTATATCGACTATGCATTCCATTAGTTTCTCAATTTAATGTGTTTCACCGGGCCGCAAAGAAATATAGAGCTGAGTATCATCAGCATAACAGTGAAAGCTAACACCATGTCTCCTGATAATATCTCCCAAGGGTAACATGTAAAGCGTGAAAAGTAACGGCCCTAGTACTGAGCCTTGAGGAACTCCATCCTGCACTTGTGATCGATATGATACCTCTTCATTCACTGCTACAAACTGATGGCGTTCAGATAAGTACGATTTGAACCATGCTAATGCACTTCCACTAATGCCAACAAAGTGTTCTAGTCTATTCAAAAGAATGTTGTCGTCGATAGTGTCGAATGCAGCGCTAAGATCCAGTAGAACTAATAAAGAGATACAACCACGATCAGATGATAGAAGCAGGTCATTTGTAACTCTAATGAGAGCAGTCTCAGTACTACGATACGGTCTAAATCCTGACTGGAATTCCTCACAGAATTCTATAGTGCATCTGATGCAATATTGTAGCTGACGGCTGCATGATTACAATTTTATCTCTGATAGTATCGATCTTGGATGTAAAGTTTATAAAGTCATTACTGCTGTGCTCCTGGGAAATGCCGACACCTGTTGATACTTTATTTTTCGTTAAATTAGTGACTGTATTGAATAAATACCGGGGGTTATGTTTGTTTTCTTCTAGAAGAGACGAAAAGTAATCAGATCTAGCAGCTTTTAATGCTTTTCTGTAGGATAGGGTACTTTCCCGCCAAGCTATACAAAATACCTCTAGTTTTGTTTTCCTCCAGCTGCGCTCCATTTTCTGGGCTGCTCTCTTTAAGGTGCGAGTGTGCTCATTATATCACGGAGTCAGACTCTTTTCTTTGATCTTCCTTAAGCGTAAAGGAGCAACTGTATCTAAAGTGCTAGAAAAGAGAGAGTCCATAGTTTCTGTTACATTATCAAGTTTTTCTGCACTGTTGGATATGCTGAGGAATTGAGATAAATCAGGAAGATTACTTACTACTAGTCACACATCATCATCGAAAGGTGGCTAGCAGACGGGCAGGAAGCAGTCTGTCTGCTTCCTGACCTGGGCCCCAGTTAGTCAAGTACGAACTCTAAGACTATGTGCCATATTTCTAGAGAGAAGAGCGGCACCACTCCAGGAGGAATGAACACTATCTCTTTTCAACAGGTCAGGTCTGCCCCAAAAATTCCTCCAATTGTCTATGAAACCTATGTTATTCTGCGGGCACCACTTAGACATCCAGCCTTTGAGTGACAGCAGTCTGCTATGAATCTCATCACAGGGAGGGGACCAGAGCATATTAGTGTCTGACATCGTACTTGCAAGTTCACACACCTCTTTAACATTATTTAGATGATAATCAAAAACAGATTTGTTTGTTTTTTGCTGTAGTAACTGAGGCAGAAGTAGTAAAAGCAAAGCCCTCTTCTCAAATTAGGGACGGGGAGCAGCTGCTCATTTGCATTTAAAAAGACACACACAAAAACATCATGTTAAAGCAAGCAAAGGGTTTGAGCTGAAACTTCACAGACACGTGATTCTGGGGACACTTCATGTGCACTGTAAACTAGCATTTAGGTAGTTCACCATATAACCATTATAGATGAGCTCCAGAAGCCTTTTTGAGCCTATGTTTCTAGCCTATATACCCTTACCCAGGCGGACATGAGACTTCATTGACAACTGCTACTCTGGCAATTGATGCTTCTCTATAACTTTGAAAGCGGTGTTCCAGGGACTCGTTTGTGGGATCTCTAGCCCACATACCCTCACTCCGGCAGACATAAGACTTTTGGATGACTGCTACTCTGCGAATTGACCGTTCCCTATTACCAAGAAGGCTGACCTCCAGGGACTCTTTAGAGGGGTGCTTAGACAACGTGCTCTCAACCTGGCCGGCCTGGGTGCCACTGGTGTAAAGTCTGGGGACAGAAGTGGGAGTTTGACAAGCCCCAGGCTCACCCAAGCACTCTTCTTCAGACTCAGTTTGAAATGTGGGCTCAGGCCATACCTCTACCCCCTTCTGAACCACTCAGGCATACTGGGGAGGGTACACCGTCCCCAGGTATGATTTATATTCACCCAGGGATGGATTAATGCACGTGCCCAGGGCACTGGACCAGAGGGGGGCCCAGCCGAAATACCGCTACTCCCGGACTGCGATTTCCCACTCAGATTTTTGAGGCAAGTGGATTTTGAATGCAGCTTCCAAAAGACAAAAAAATAGCCGACTAATATTTTTTATATTTAATAAACGATCACACCGGTGTGATTAGATCATTCAGCGCAGCACATCATCAGCTGCTAAATTAAAATCTGCGCTTGCTCAGCTGTTGAGTTTATGAGTACAATGACCAATAAGAGGCGTGCAGATGAGTCATCGCTGAAACAGCTGTTTTGTTCAGTGCGTGCGCTTCCTGAATGAATTCTGCTCTCTGGCGATTTCTCTCAGCAGAAACAACAAAGTGCAGAAGTGCATACGATGTAAGCAAGATATTAATTTCACAATGTAAGCAACTTCAGTGATTAATAGGAGTTTTTGAGATTGCTTTAATTCTGCCAATGATGATTTTCATTGATAATGTAAATGAAGTCTACTTACACTTAGTGCAAGTAGCCCGCCTTGTTGGCAAAGATGCTCATTCAGTATCAGTTGCAGTGGCTTAAATGGTGAAATGTGTGCTTTTTGACGCAATTGACCCGTGTTCAAACCAGCCTTTTGCCAAACTTTTTTCTCCCTTTTCAAATCTCATATCGCATCAGAAAGGCATATTGTCCATAAAAATAAAGGAAATAATCAAAAAGCTGAAAATAAAGTATCGGGTAGGGTTAGGGTAGGTGTAGGGAGGGCTTTATTGTCCCAATAAGGTGGCATCCATTTAATAATTTGAATTAAAACTATAATTTACACTCAATACATTATCATTGCGTACTGTTTTATAATGTACTACAATACTGAGGTGCAGATAAATGCCAATATTTGCAATAAGTAATATAAATAGCAGAAAATCTTGCTATTTTAACAGTGTAAATAGAATCTATAGCTGTTTGCACTTAGTGCAAATAGTCGCTGCCTAAATTTAAATGCATTTACAAGGCAGGAATAAACACTTCTGCAGAAGCAAAAGTTTGAGAAGGCAGCTGAAAGAAAATATATGACTATGCAAAGAAATCAACTAAATTTAATCATTTGTATATTGTCTCACTGTCACAAACAGAGGCATAAACAACAGGTAAGTGATACAACAGGATGATTTATTGACAGGCAAAGCAGATCGTGAAGAGCGTGATGAGCAGGGGAGTCTCTTGATGCTTAGCCCAATTCCGAATGTCTTGGTGAGAACTGATATGTGTCTCGTTCACAGGGGAGTGGAGACCGTAGGCTCAGGAGAGCTAGAGTCGACGCTGGAGAATCGCTGGAGAAACTGGGATCCTGGAATCTACGCTGGAGAATCGCGGGGAAGTCTATAAGGTAGGTAAACACAGGTAAGTGCATACGGAGTCAGGTTACTGTTCGAGATAGTGAACCGTAGACTGGACGATGAGTGTCAGAGAGAGAGTAGTGTTTATAGCAGTGCTGCAGGTGCGGGTGATGAGAACTCAGGTCACTGTGATCTGGTGACTGCTGTTGACGGCGGTGACTGAGACTGTGACCCTCTGACACACCCAGAGCTCAAAAGGAAAACATTTATTTTAAATATATATATTATATATATATATATATTAAAGCTTATCTATATGTATCTATATTTAATTTAAATGCAAAGCTTAAAATTAATTGCCACTTCATATAGGCTAATAATTATATGAATATATCATATGAATATAATTATAATCATCTGTTCCATCTTTACTTGACCCTCTAACTCTAGCACTCTCTATTCTAATTTTATTTTATCTATATGTCTTTTTATTTAAAAAATAAAAAAAGATAAATAAAAAAATAATAATTATCTGTACTGCGTTAGGCTAACCAAGACTTGTAATAGCACTTGCACGTTGTTGCTCTTTTGTTGGTTTTGATTGCTTCTTATGTCCTCATTTGTAAGTCGCTTTGGATAAAAGCGTCTGCTAAATGACTAAATAAATAAATGAATTATAAACAATTCTAATAATTCTAATATAAATATAATAAATATGTAGCCACTAAAGTCGGGCATTTTTGTCTTTAAGATTCGAACTGCTTTAATTTGGAGCAGAAATGCGGGGAGTGGCTTCATTGCATCAGAATATGTCACTTTGCTCACAGCTGATTGGTCCAGTTTGGGTTTGCGATCTCTAAACCAGAATAAAACCCGTGGCCTGATTCATAAAACAGGTTTACCAAACAAACCAGGTTTATTTCAGTTCGTCTGACTTATTTTGAACTTAATTATTTTCAGACTTATTTTCTGACTGAAATAAACCTGGCTTATTTGGTAAACCTGTTTTATGAAACAGGCCCCTGCTCTGGAGCAGGGTAGCCGTAACTAAGTTACTATGGTGATTAAACCCGCTCAAAACCAACCCATCTTCTTGAGCCTGAAAACTCAGAGTTTGCTCAAACTAAAACGTGAACGTACCTGGGTAAAAAATGAAACCGGCTTCATGCTACAGGCCACTGATTTTGTGGACTTAGGTTTTGAATGATTGGGAAGCTAAGCCCTAGGGCAGTGGTTTCAAACCCAATTCCTGGAGGACCACAGCTCTGCACATTTTGTGTGCATCTCTTATCACTTCAGACCTTTGTTCTATTCGACCTTAAGTGCCCTGCGAAGTGGATATCACAGGATATTCCGCCATGATTCCAGTTTGAAGCGAGCGTACATGTTCCATTCAAAGGGCATTGAAGTGTGTGAGACATGAATTGAAATTGTATTTATTTACAGAGGTATTTTACGTCACACTTCACACTTCTCTAGTAAGTTTCATCTGTGTGTGACGATGTTGGCGCTGGTGTAGCGCAAATCCGTGAATGAATGTTCAGAAGTGTAAACCTCAATGGATTTCTCGTGCTCAGGGAGTAGGGAGCAATGAACACTATGTAGGGAGCATGTCAATCGGAACACAGTTCATTCATGGAACTCTCTTCTAACGAGCTGATGATCTGAATCAGGTGTGTTAAACAACAGAGACATGCAAAATATGCAGAAAGGGGGGGGGGGGGGGCGTGAGGACTGGAGTTAAAAACCACTGCCCTACAGGAATTGAGTTTGAGGCCTCTGCTCTAGGGCCCTCTGAGGGAAGTCTAGCCCACATACAGTCACCCTGACTGCTTCGCTAGGAATTGACGGTTTTTATTTGCCACGAAAGCTGAGCTCCAGGGTCTCTTTTTAGGGGTATCTAGCCGTCATTCCCTCACCCTGGCGGGAACCCTAGCCAAAGTGGTCGTCTTCAGCCTTGTGGTGCAGGGCAGAGATTCTGGAGGAATTCCCTGTCGGAAAAACTTGCACTTAGTTCGGACTTCTATCCCCGGACACACTTCGGATTCACCTGCAACCCTGGACAGCAGGGGTGGGAGAAGAATTCTTTCCCCAACTAGTCTTCATTGCATGATCCTGCTACTTTTTTAATCAACCTCATCTACAGAATATAGCCGCCTTTACACTATCTCCGACAAGCGACAGTCATTCGTAACACTTTATAATAACGTTCAGTTGTAAGTGATTTTTAAGTGATTAGTTAATGATGAACTAATAATTTACAAAACATGATATGCGTTCATAGATGATTAATAAGTGATATGTTAATATTTGTATCTATGTTTTGTAGATTAAGTTATAAATCATATACAAGTGATTAGATGATGATGAACTAATCATTTACAAAACATTCATAAGCAATTAATAAGTGATATACTAATAATTTGTTTATGTTTTGTTCATTCATTTACAAGTCATTTAAACGTAATTAGTTTATGATGAACTAATCATTTACAAAACATGACTATACATTCACAAATGATGAAGTAATATGCTAACGATTTACAAATCTGTCATAAGTTATCTTTAAAAAATAGCATCATGAAATAATCAGACAGATCCTTAATGGTTAATAGTTACTAGTTCATATATTATTAATCACTTGTAAACTACTCATCAGTTGTAAATGTGTTACACATCATTTGTAGATCTTCGTTACCTGTAACAAACGATCTGTAGGTGTATACTAGGCATTTACAACACTTTCTGCATCCCCTAATCTAAAGTGTAAACTACTCATCAGTTGTAATGTGTTACAAACGTTATGGTTTCCAGTTGTGTGTGCGTAAATATATATATACACACACAAACAACCTGCAACCGGAAGGTTTGTAACACATTTACAACTGATGAGTAGTTTACAAGTGATTAATAATATATGAACTAGTGACTATTAACCATTAAGGATCTGTCTGATTATTTCATGATGCTATTTATAAAGATAACTTATGACAGATCGTTAGCATATTACTTCATCATTTGTGAATGTATAGTCATGTTTTGGAAATGATTAGTTCATCATCATCTAATCACTTGTATATGATTTATAACTTAATCTACAAAACATAGATACAAATATTAACATATCACTTATTAATCATCTATGAACGCATATCATGTTTTGTAAATTATTAGTTCATCATTAACTAATCACTTATAATGAGCGGAAACTTAGAATTACCAAAATGTTGTTCACTTTAACATTATTCTTTAAACACTATTTCTGTAAAATGTTGCTTTAGAATACTTATGGCAGAAATATTTATTTTATAATTATTAAATAATTGTTTACATTGATTAGCCCCATAAAACCTACTATGTTTTTATTTTGGGAGTCATTTGTTTGTGATAATACACTCACACATTAATTATATTTATTCAAATGATTAATTTGACCATGGTGAATATGTGAGGTAAGGTTGCTGCACGACCACTTTGACAGTTCTGTGCGACTGCCACTCAGGGGAGAGATGATGCGACAGCTGTTACTCGCGCTTACATTCACGCCTATTATTGTTTTCTTTTTTCTCTCGCTCCGTTTTTCACAAGTTCATCAAACAACAGTGGTAAGTTAAGTCTGTATCATTCATCAGTCACGGTGAGTAATGGCTTCTTCTCCTGCTATTGTTGTTTGCACTGTTTGTCACATGTGAATGTGAGGGCTGTAGATACTGCTTTGGATGCGACTAGCTCAGGGAGTCCCGTACATTGTTTCTAGCTAAGGGAGTCCTGTACATTGTTTCTAGCTCAGGGCGTCCTGTACATTGTTTCTAGCTCAGGGCGTCCTGTACATTGTTTCTAGCTCAGGGAGTCCTGTACATTGTTTCTAGCTCAGGGCGTCCTGTACATTGTTTCTAGCTCAGGGCGTCCTGTACATTGTTTCTAGCTCAGGGCGTCCTGTACATTGTTTCTAGCTCAGGGAGTCCTGTACATTGTTTCTAGCTCAGGGAGTCCTGTACATTGTTCGGTTTCGGTATTAGAGCCCTTTCAGCAGGGCACCTAGTCACCCAGTGAACAAAACAAGGGCAACCGACACTAGATAATGAATCATTGAGTAAGGACAGTCACTTGGCACAGGCTGTGATTGTACTCGTCAGATACATAGTTGGAGCATCAGAACATCCGACTGGACTGAGTCTGGATCCCGAAGGGACCGGGGCCAGAATCACACAGGTGAGAAAGAAAACATAAAGACTAACATTAGCGTACATCCCACTGGTTTCCTAATTTAGTGATACTGTTATAAAATGTTTCTCAGCTCATGAAATGGCTTTGTTGAGGAAGAGGAGCCACTCGGTCGACTTAACGGTTAAAGGGTTAATGTACTGTAAACGTCTACTCATTGACTCTTCTCTTACTTTTCTCTGTGATGATGCTCAGGTTTATCACATGCTTTTTCATTTCATAATTCCACAGCAACTGCTCTGCCATTATTTCTATTTCTTCTGCCTGCCATGCATCAGTCCTTGCCATTGCTAGATGTAAATTATTGTAGTAGTGATGTTCAGTTTAATGACAAAAATATGCTTCCTTCCTTTTATCAGAAAACTGTGTTTTACTGGAGACACACAGTCTCTGTGGAGGGAATGTCTCAGCTGTGTTTTCAGAGGCAGATGAAGGCGCTCAAGCATCTCTCCCATCAGCAGCGTCTGTCTGTCTGTGCGCAGCATCCTCACGACTGACCTCGCCAGAGAAATGCAGAGCACAGTATCATTAGGAGAATTGGTTTGGGGCGGCGCATCACGAGCAGAGCGCATCCACCACTGGAGGGATCAAATCTGTGCCATCTGACGCTCAAGGATTTATGGGTTTAGTTGAAATTGCTTTTCCCAGTGTGGAGATTAAGCTGTGTGTGATGTTAACAGGACAGACGTCCGTGTTCGTTCCGGCTGCACCACTAAAGAAAGGATGAGGCTCGTTTGGGCTGCAGAGCGTTGAGGATGTGAACACTGCCCAGGGATATGTGCACCATGCAGCTGGATACTGTGTTTGTGTTCATCTGCGTCTGTCTGGTGGGCGCCGCCGGAAGATCGGCCCACAAAAGAGGTCACAAACTGGAGCCCTACAAGCAAAGCAGGTAATAATCCTGTTGTGAACGTGGCCTGTCGAGTGCAAAGGAAAGAAATCAACTCTGATGGGAAACGATGGCTCGCTTTTCTAATAGAGTTGTATACTTTCAAAGCGTTTGCCTGCATTCAATTGAAAAAAATTAGATTGTCACTCACTGGTTCTTTAAGGACTTTTGACAAGATTTTTAGATTATTTGCTGGCTAACTCTCTAAACACTTAACCTGAAGAACCCCCTCCCCCCTTTTTTTCTTTTCTTTTCTTGTAAAGTGTGCTTTGTTTGTTAGAATTTTAAGATTGTGTTTTCTTAGTTAATTGATTGAGGGAGGTGTTTACTGGGTTATAATAGCATGGAATGCTAATTTAATAAAATCTGTGTCGTTATCTGTTGATTTGATGGTCCATACAGGAAAACTTAATAAAGAAATGTGGAGGAACACACACACACACAAAAAGAGCTGTACTTTCTCCCATCACGAAACAGTGCATAGAACATAGAAAACAGATAATCTTTCGGATGAGACGTTAAACCGAGGTCCTGACTGTCTGTGGTCATTAAAAATCCCATGGCACTTCTCGTAAAGAGTAGGGGTGTAACCCCGGTGTCCTGGCCAAATTCCATCTACTGGCCCTTATCTATCATGGCCTCCTAACAATCCCCATCCACTTGATTTGCTCAATGACACTCTCTCCTCTCCACCTGGAGCTGGTGTGTGGTGAGCGTACTGGCGCCGTTGTCCTGTGGCTGCCGTCGCATCATCCAAGTGGATGCTGCACACTGGTGGTGGTTGAGGAGAGACCCCCCCTCATGATTGTAAAGTGCTTTGGGTGTACAGCAATACACAATAAAGCGCTATATAAATGCATCATTCATTCATTCATTCATTCATTCATTCATTCATAATGATGAAATGAACAAGTCTGAAAATGAGGATGTTTTGTTGTCTGTTTAAATCTGATGATATTCTGTCTGCCTGCTTGTTTAATGTAGGATTCCAGATCAGTGTCAGAAGCTTCACTTTATCTCTTCTGAGTCTTACCCTTCTCGTGTGTCCAGAAGGCACTAGAAAGGCATCATCTCTTAAGAGTTGGTATATAGACATTTCCTGGGAGTTTCTCAAACATATAAAACTACTAAATTGTGCTTAATCACAATGTTTATTCGCAAGATATAATCATTGCAGTTAATAGTGTTCACCGTCTGTTTGATTATGTGTCATTTGCATGATTTTTACTGTACATTTCTGCCATAGTCACCTACTCCTAAATATAATGTAGAAACTTAAAGTTTTCTGTAAAGCTGCTTTGCAACAATTTGTATCATGAAAAGCACTATACAAATAAACTTAATTTTTTTTTAATGTATCTTATTAACGATCCTCATCTAGTTCAGAGGCTGCAAACATTTTAACTCGGTTTGATGGAAAAGCAGCATTCATCGTTACCAAAACTTCAAGCAGTTTCTTTTAAAACATCCTCATCTCAGTCAAACATGTCTCAGTGTACACAGACTCCTAAAAATAACGGTTCCAAAAGGGGGTTTTGCAGTGATGCCATAGTAAACCCATTTTTAGTCCCCCCCCAAAAACGCTTCAGTGAACAGTTGTTAAAAGACGCATAGTTTTCTTCATGTGAAGAACATCTAAAAAAAGTTTTTCCACTATAAAGATCCTTTTGTGCAATGGAAGGCTTCCATGGATGTTTATGGACCCATCGATGCCAATAACCAAACTTTATTTGTAAGAGTGTATGATCTCCCTGTGATTGTCATGATGTCAGACGAGTGTTGTGTCTGTCACGACAAGAAGGAGGAAGCAGAGATGCAGGTGAAACAATGGTAAGTATTTATTGATAGTCACATGACACGAACACAGCACAGTCTCTCGGATGCATTGGTGGCGCAGGGACACGATGAACAGCGTGCTGGTGACGAGTGACGACGGTGAA
This sequence comes from Barbus barbus, assembly GCF_936440315.1. NCBI lineage: Eukaryota > Metazoa > Chordata > Actinopteri > Cypriniformes > Cyprinidae > Barbus > Barbus barbus. The sequence goes on from NC_136758.1 coordinate 645,399, forward strand.
TCCAGTGCCGGTGAATATCCAACGAGTGATGACGGTGAATCCAGTGCCGGTGAACAGCCAGACGAGACGAAACCCACGAAGACTCCAGACAGACGATGACCAGGAACACTGAAGCAGACGGCACACGGGGAATGACACAGAGGACATCAACAACGATCTGACAAGGAGAGGAAAGTGCGGTGAGACTTTATAGGTGAATAGATTGGCAGCAGCTGGTGCGGGAATTGAGATCAGCTGGCGCGCTGATGACTGGAGTGAGCGGTCACGCCCACTCACACACACACACACACACACACACAGAGAACAACAATACACGAGACATGAAGAAACCAGTGAATTCATGAACCGTGACAGTACCCTCCCTCCTAGGAACGCCTCCTGGTGTTCCCAGACTCCCTTACCTGTCGATTGTAATCATCAATAAGGGAGTGATCCAGAATGTCTCTAGCAGGCACCCATCTTCTCTCCTCCGGACCGTAACCTTCCCAGTCCACCAAGTACTGAAATCCGCGTCCCCTCCGCCTAGAGTCCAGAATACGATTGACCGAATAAGCGGGTTCCCCTTCTACGAGTCGCGGCGGTGGGGGAACCGGGGCTGGCGGATTTATGCGTGCATAAAACACGGGTTTAATTTTGGACACATGGAAAACGGGATGAATCCTCCTGTACACTGGAGGGAGATTGAGGCGGACTGTCACCGGACTAATGATCTTGGTGACAGCAAACGGGCCAATGAATTTAGGAGCAAGTTTATTAGACACGGAGCAGAGAGGAATGTTCTTAGTAGAAAGCCACACTTTGGAACCGACGACGTATACGGGAGGTCTAGACCGGTGGCGATCGGCCTTGGCCTTGGTGCGCGCTCCCACCTGGAGTAGAGTCTTGCGGGCTCTAGTGCGATGACACCTCTGGACAAAGGCGTGGGCGGAGGGAACTGCGACTTCGGATTCCAGACTAGGAAAAATTGGTGGCTGGTAACCTATACTGCATTCAAACGGAGACAGGCCCGTAGATGACACTGGTAACGAATTGTGGGCGTACTCCACCATTGACAGTTGTTGGCTCCATGAGGAAGGATTCTTGGAGACCAGACATCGCAACGTTCTCTCCAAATCCTGGTTGGCTCTCTCAGTTTGACCATTGCTCTGGGGATGAAACCCTGAGGACAGACTAACAGTAGCACCCAGCAATTTACAAAACTCTCGCCAAAATTTGGACACAAATTGGGGTCCTCTGTCGGAAACCACGTCCGTCGGGAGGCCATGTAACCGAAAGACGTGGTCAACGACTGTTACCGCTGTCTCCTTGGCTGAGGGTAATTTGGGCAAGGGAATAAAGTGGGCCGCCTTCGAGAATCGGTCCACCACGGTCAAAACTACCGTGTTACCCTGAGAGGGTGGGAGGGTGGTGACAAAATCTAGAGCAATATCGGACCAGGGTCTCGAAGGGACCGGCAGCGGTTGAAGGAGCCCATCTGGGGGTCTATTGGAAGTCTTACCAGTGGCACAAACTGAGCAAGCCAAAACAAAACTGTGAACATCACGAGCCATAAGCGGCCACCAAAATCGTTGCTTGACTAAAGATGTAGTGCGACTGACTCCTGGATGACAAGCCACATTGGAACAATGACCCCACTGAATAACGTCGGACCGTAATCCCTCCGGCACAAATAACCGGTTCGGTGGGCAGCCGACCGGAGGCGTTACCCCTTGTAAGGCTGTTTTGACCTTCGATTCGACCTCCCATGTGAGTGTGGAGACAATTAGTGTCTCTGGAAAAATGCACTCGGGAGTAGACGGGTGATCGGAACGGTCAAAAATACGTGATAAGGAATCGGGTTTGATGTTCTTGGAACCTGGGCGGTACGAGAGAGTGAAATCAAAACGTCCGAAAAAAAGTGCCCACCGAGCCTGCCTGGAGTTCAATCTTTTGGCAGTTCTGATGTATTCCAAGTTCTTATGATCGGTCCATACGATAAAAGGTACCCCCGACCCTTCTAACCAGTGACGCCATTCCTCCAATGCTAACTTGACTGCCAACAACTCTCGGTTACCAATGTCATAATTACTCTCGGCAGGGGACAAACGATGGGACAAAAACGCGCATGGATGCATTCTGTCGTCCGCCGGAGAGCGCTGGGATAGCACTGCACCTACCCCCACCTCTGACGCATCGACCTCCACCACGAACTGACGTGATGGATCAGGGGTGACTAAGATGGGGGCTGAAACGAAGCGGCCCTTCAGTTTGGCAAACGCAGCCTCAGCTGCGTCTGACCACCTGAACGTAGTCCTGGGGGAGGTCAAGGCGGTCAGAGGCGCGGCTAGTTGGCTGAAATTGCGAATAAAACGCCGGTAGAAGTTGGCGAAGCCCAGAAACCTCTGTAGGGCCTTACGGGAATCTGGACTTGGCCACTCCACCACAGCCTTAACCTTGTCAGGATCCATGCGCACTCCCTCGGACGACACAATGTACCCTAGAAAAGGAACCGACTGTGCATGAAAAGCGCATTTCTCCGCCTTGACAAAAAGCCCATTCTCTAGCAACCTCTGAAGCACTCGCCGGACGTGCTGCACATGTTCCTGGAGAGATGAAGAAAAAATCAGTATGTCATCCAGGTAAACATATATGAACTGATCTACCATATCTCGCAGCACGTCATTGACGAGTGCCTGGAAGACCGCTGGGGAGTTGGACAGCCCGAAGGGCATGACCAAGTATTCAAAGTGCCCCCTAGGGGTGTTAAAAGCAGTCTTCCACTCATCCCCCTTCCTAATGCGGACCAAATGATAAGCATTACGTAAATCCAATTTTGTGAAAATAGACGCTCCCTGCAATCTCTCGAAGGCTGAAGACATTAACGGCAAAGGATAAGTATTCTTTACCGTGATGTTGTTCAGTCTCCGGTAATCAATACAAGGTCGCAGGGATCCGTCCTTCTTCCCCACAAAAAAGAACCCCGCCCCCGCTGGAGAAGAGGAGGGCCGGATGAACCCCGCTGCTAGAGAATCAGAAATATATTTCTCCATAGCCTCTCTCTCTGGAACAGAAAGTGAATATAACTTGCCCTTAGGCGGAGACGTACCTGGCAGTAACTCTATAGCACAGTCATAGGGACGATGTGGAGGGAGAGAAGCAGCACGAGACTTACTGAACACCTCCTTCAGGTCGTGATACTCCGTGGGCACGTTTGACCAATCCACTGCCTCCTTCTGAAACGTAAAAACAGAAACAGACGGACAAGCAGACATAAGACAAGACTCATAACATTTACTGCTCCACTCCGATACTGTTCTCTGATGCCAATCGATTTTGGGGTTGTGCTTGGTGAGCCAGGGGTGACCTAAAACAATGGGTGTGAGGGGGGAGTCCAGAATGTAGAAGGAGATGGTTTCAGAGTGGTTGCCAGATACAATGAGTGTGACGGGTCCGGTGGTGAAGGAAATTATGGGAAGGGCTTGGCCATTGAGGGTGTGAACTGCGATGGTCTGTGTGAGGGGTCGAAGGGGAACTTGAGTCCTATGTGCAAAAGCAGAGTCCATGAAATTACCCTCAGCCCCAGAATCCAGCAGTGCGTGACAGTCCTGAGTGTGGGCTGACCATCGTAGTCTTACCGGGAGGAGTGTAGATGTCGATGAGGTCTTCTCAGCGGAGATCCCACCCGACAGTAGCCTCAGACTTACTGCCGGGCTTGCCCCTTTTACTGGACAGTTGTAGGCGAAATGTCCTGCCGTGCCACAGTACAGGCACAAGCCCTGGGATCTCCACCTCTCCTTCTCCTCCCGGGAAAGCCGAGCTCGCCCGACTTGCATGGGCTCGTGATCGTAGACGGGACTGACCGCGTCCCTGCCGCTGGCTCGTGGTGTAGACATCTCCCCAGGAAGCCGAGCGGGTAACCTCCGCCGCTCGACTCGAGAGAGTCGGGAGTCTACACGCAACGCCAGATCGACAAGCCCATTGAGTGTGGGGGGTAGGTCCAGGGCATAGATCTCCTTCTGGACGCGATCAGCCAGCCCATGCAGGAACATATCCCACTGCGCCTCCTCGTTCCACTGACACTCTGCCGCCAAGGTCCTGAACTCGATGGAGTAGTCAGAGACGGATCTCTCCCCCTGTTTGAGATCCGCCAGAATCCGCGCGGCTTCTCTCCCAGTGACCGCGCAGTCAAACACTCTCTTCATCTCGGCGGAGAGTGTCTGAAACGAGGCGCAGCATGGATCCTGGTTCTCCCACACCGCTGTTCCCCATAGTGCTGCTCTCCCAGTCAGCAGCGTGAGCACGAACGCCACCTTGGTCTGCTCGCTGGCAAAGGTCTTGGGCTGCAGGGAGAAATGCATAGCACAGCGAGTCAGAAAGGCACGGCAAAAGTTCGGCTCACCGCTGTAAAGTTCCGGAGTTGGTAGGCGGGCTCTGACTGGGAGACGCTCTCCGGTGGTACGAAGGGAGCTGGCGGTGTGGGTGGCGCAGCGGGATTTGGCAGATGTTGCATTTGCTGAGTGAGCTCAGACACCTGCGCCACAAGAGCACGAATCGCCTGTCCCGACTCCTTTATGCTCCTTTCCTGGGCATCCATCCGAGAAACGCTGGATCTTAGAAAATCCTCCCGCGAAGAAGTAGTTCCACCTGCTGCTTCCATTGTAGGTCAGATCGTTCTGTCACGATAAGAAGGAGGAAGCAGAGATGCAGGTGAAACAATGGTAAGTATTTATTGATAGTCACATGACACGAACACAGCACAGTCTCTCGGATGGGTTGGTGGCGCAGGGACACGATGAACAGCGTGCTGGTGACGAGTGAAGACGGTGAATCCAGTGCCAGTGAACATCCAGACGAGACGAAACCCACGAAGACTCCAGACAGACGATGACCAGGAACACTGAAGCAGACGGCACATGGGGAATGACACAGAGGACATCAACAACGATCTGACAAGGAGAGGAAAGTGCGGTGAGACTTTATAGGTGAGTAGATTGGCAGCAGCTGGTGCGGGAATTGAGATCAGCTGGCGCGCTGATGACTGGAGTGAGTGGTCACGCGCACTCACACACACACACACACACACACACACACACACAGAGAGAACAACAATACACGAGACATGAAGAAACCAGTGAATTCATGAACCGTGACAGTGTCATGGCAGTGGAGGAGATGCACTGCTGGTTTGTTCTGGAGAACAGAGAGGATTTCTACTGAGCGGATTATTAACCAGCTGCCTGTGAGCGGCCGCAACCAGTAACATCACCTCAAACATCCCTTCACACTCACAGCTTCATTTGCACATAATGAAGAGTGTGATGTGTTTGATCTGAGCTGAAGATCAAAGATGCTTTAAAACAGCTCAGATGAATGTAATGCACAGTCGGGAATTATGCTGTACAACACAAGCTGGAAATTATCAAAAAGTACAAATGTCTGCTGCATTAAAGCAAACACTGAAGAAACGGCCTCACAAATGTGCAATAGTACAGATGAAGCGCAGCACTCGTCAAACATCCCTCTCTGTTTGTGTGCTCGTTTGTTAAAGGGCTAGTTCACCCAAAATTGAAAATTAGCCCATGTTTTATTCACCCTCAGGGCATCCTAGGTGTATATGACTTTCTTCTTTCACACAAATGCAGTCGGAGTTATATTAGAATTTTAATATAACAACATAACAACATTTGTAACATAACAAAATGTGGAAAAAGTGAAGCGCTGTGAATACTTTCCGGATGCACTGTACGCAGAGCTAGAACGGCTTGCACGTATGACAGTCAGCAGAAGTGACAGAAAAGTATTTATAACATTGTAAATATGGGTATTTTTCTTACAAAAACGCATGAATTCGCTACAGGAGGCCTTTATTCACCCCTCGGAGCCGTGTGAGGCACGTTTTATTATGGATGCATGCGCTTTATTTGACTACTTTTGGACTGTTGAACAAAACCTCCCATCTACTCCCATTCTAACGCTTGAAGGAGCAAGGGAAAATTCTAATATAACTCATTGGATTCGTCTGAAAGAAGAAAGTCATATACACCTAGGATGCTTTGAGGGTGAGTAAAACATGGGATAATTTTCATTTTTGGGTGAACTAACCCTTTAAATATTTTGTCAAATGTGAGCAATACGAGCGCAGTACAATCAGCTCCATTGAAAACGTGCAATCATGTTTACATCCACTCCACCGAATCAGTGCAGAAATGCAGGAGAAAGGTATGCAGATCCTGTTAATTGCTTAAATTTCATTTAATTCTCTTTATCTCGTACATTCAGGAGAGAAACGACACGAGTGGATGGACGAACCCACAAGTCTGGCAGGTACAAAATAATTTAATTTGGATCTTTATACGGAGCTCACAGTCTTTTGTTAATATTTCTATTAAAAAACTTTATGGTTTTATGGTGTACATTGGGATTTTAAATATATTTTTTTCTGTGGAGAAGAAAAAAAATCTAACTTCTAAGATCATAATCTATGATAGTCATACTCTGTTGGATGTAGCTTTTGAAGCGTCTCATTGAGTCCCTCGTCCACACAGAGCTTTAGCTGACAGCTTTATCTAATAGTTCTACTCTCATTGTCATTTTAGCCCAATCTTCAGAAGAAGTCCAGACATGACAAAGTCTCCTATGACCAAATCTGAGCAGCTGTTGAGGATAGATGACCATGATTTTACAATGAGACCAGCATTCGGAGGTGAGCACGAGCCACATATAATATCCAGAGATACACAATATCTGCAGTGATTGTCGAGTCCCGCATGGACTTGTGTTGTTTATGGTTTCATGGCTAACACACTGCAGATGTTTGATGCAACACATCTCAGAATGTTTGTCTTGTCAATATCTTTTGTATTTATGGATGCTTTTAATTGCTTAGTTCATGTTATGCTGTCCAACTCTACCTAAAACAATAGACACACACTTACTGTATGCATTTGTCAGGCTCTTTAGTTCAAAGGTGTGCATTTTTATCAGGAATCAAACCCACTGTGAAGCTGCATGTTAAAAACACCCTCTTAATCCAGCTTCACAAGGCATTTCTACTGCAGAGAAGAGCACCTATTCCTTTATGACAGAGGCATCATAACTGGCCGCTGATAACATTACAACACTCTTTTCATGAGCTCTCCTGCTTTGGCTTGTCGTGTGCGCGTAGGAAAAGAAAAACAGAGCCGGGTGTCCAGATGTGAGACGGCAGCACTTTGATTGGTCGTGACCCACTTGTGTTTGAGCGCTTGTGTCACAGACGATAGTGAGTCTGAGCTAAAGTAGGCCACAGATACTGCAACGTTTAATCCCGTCTGCTCACAGAAAGAGAGCGCTGCTCTACTGTAATATCTCCTGATAATGATATATACTTTCTGTTTTATGTATAAAAATATAACCGACACAAGTGAGGAGCAAAGACAATTTTTGCCTTTGACTGTCCACTTACAGGACCTCCGATTCCAGTAGGTGTGGATGTTCAGGTTGAAAGTCTCGACACCATCTCTGAGGCTGACATGGTGAGTGCTTGATTAAGAGCATGCCATTATTATTGTTATTGTGAGTCTTCTGTCAATCATTTGAATTGACAGACATATTCACTGAAAAGAATGGGCTCCTTCACTACATCATTATCACTGTGTGTTGGTTTCTACAGTTTAAAATAGCAAGGATTGATATGGTTTTATGAAATGTAGTAGTACAAATACTACGTTACTTTCTGCCACTGGTCAAATAAAATTCTTGGGATTGTAACTACCGTATATTTTGGGACTCTTGTTTTTACTAAAGAAAATAGTGATGCAATCAAATCAGTTGCGAGTCATGTTTAAAGTCCTATTTCCTATAGTGCTGTGTTGTTTAGTAGTTATTAATCATTGAATGTAACATTGATTTCATAATAGTTTACGTCATGCCTCACCTGTGGTAAAACCACTGCGACGCACGACCTCAAATGACTCTAACATCTGCTGCTTTAACTCCTTTCGGTTCGCTTTTAATAGTTTTTACCATCTGGTATTTCTCCTCAGGATTTTACCATGACACTGTATTTGAGACATTACTGGAAAGACGAGCGTTTGTCCTTCCCGAGCACCAATAATCAAAGCATGACGTTCGACAGCCGGCTGGTGAAGAAGATCTGGGTGCCTGACATGTTCTTTGTTCATTCCAAAAGATCTTTCATCCATGACACGACAACAGACAACTTGATGTTACGAGTGTATCCCGACGGAAACGTCCTCTACAGTCTGAGGTGAACGCTTCATATGAACCTGACGGAAACAGTCACAGATGTTAATGATCTCAGTCAATGAAGAGACTCTCTAATCATCTAATTCCTTCTCAACCGATTCAACCGTTCCAAATGTGACCCAGGACCACAAAAGCAGTCATAAGGGTCAATTTCTTGAAATTAAGATTTATACATAATCTGTAAGATGAATAAATAAGCTTTCCATTGATGTATGGTTTGTTAAGATAGGACAATATTTGGCAGATATAAAACGTTTTGAATATCTGGAATCTGAGAAAATGATATATCTAAATATTGAGAAAATCATCTTTAAAATTGTCCAAATTAAGTTCCCTTTTAGGAACTCAAGCTGCATCGCAAAACGCTTTGGGAACGCCCCTGTGTTCCCACGCTCTGAAACACATGTGTAATCAGTCCAACAGAATGGAGAAAAATTATTTTTTCTCTCTCTTCCCCAAACACGTGCAAATGTATAAATGCGTTTGCAGGCTGTTATTCGTCATTCTTTTATATTGCATCAAATATTATAATCAGACCGGGCTCCCCTTTCTCCTCCCTCACTCTCTAATACAGCGCTCTCTTGGGATATAAAATTCTCGAGTGATAGCACAGTGTTTACCTTTCTTCCTCCGAGGAGGTTGATGTGGTCAGCATGTTATTACAAGACTTATGAGCAGGTGGTGGAGGTTGTAACTAGAAAAAGTGTGCCGTAGCATTCTATCACAACCTCCATTTCGGGACCTCTGGTTTTCTTGTTTCCACACCAAGTTGTTGAGAGCATGGGTTTAACCATTTTTCATTCCATCTCTTTTGCCCTTATTTGAATTTTTCTATTTAGGGGGCTGAATGGGTAGTTTAGGGCGATGTCTAAGGTGGGACAGATGCTTGCGGGCTATATGTTCCATTGCAGCATCACCCCTAAGGCCCCGACATTTTCCGATTCTCATTTTCCAGTTGTGTCCGATTCTAGATCTGCGTCTGTTGAACCGCTCAGTCATAAGACTCAAGTTCCAAATGCTCACGCTCAAACATGTCGTGTCTCAAATCAGGTCCGAGGACTGGTTGTCACGATAGATCTTCAAGATGCATTCTTTCACATCCATCCTTCCTCAGCCCGTGAAGTTCCTGAGGTTTGCTTTCGGGGGCAAAGCTTACCAATATCGGGTTCTTCCTTTCGGTCTTGTACTCTCACCCTGCATGTTTACCAAGTTAGACATGTGGAATAAACCATGGTTCCTGTCACAAGGCACCGTGTTGGGGGCTCCTTGTCGATGTGTAATGCTAACAACGGATGCCTCCCTCATGAGCTGGGGGGCAGTCATGAGCGCTTCGCCCTAGGTCTGTGGGAGGGTCCTCATCTCATGTGGCACATTAATTGCCTGGAAATGCTGGCCGTGTTTCTAGCATTGAAACATTTTCTCCCAGACCTGAGAGGCCATCATGTGGTAGTTCGCACAGACAACACATCGGTGATCTCTTATAAAAACCAGCAGAGGGGTCTGCGGTCGCTCCCCCTTTACAGGCTGGCATACCAGATCCTTCTGTGGGCAGTCTACATCCCGGGGCACCTCAATTAGGAAGCAGACATCCTGTCGAGACAGGGGCAGAGGCCCGGGGAATGGAAACTCCACCCAGAGGTGAAAGAGATTTTGCACTTTCCCCTCTGGTTTTCCTTCACTCCCCCAGGTCCTCTTGGACTGGACGCTATGGTACAGGTAACTGTGGCCCCTGAAAGGGCACAACTCATAGCTTCTGGTCTCTCAACTGAGGTTGTTGAGACCGTACTCCAGTTTAGAGCTCCCTCAAAGAGGAAAATCTTCTTGAAGTGGATTGTGTTCACTTCATGGTGCGGATATCATCAGCTGCTCCCAGTTAACTGCCCGGTTGGTTAAGTTCTGGAGTTCCTGCAGGAACGATTCTCCGCAGGTTGGACCTTCTCCACCATTAGAGTGTTCGTGGTAGCCATAGCTGCTTACCACGTCCCTTTGGGTGGTCAGTCATTAGGGGTGATACAAGTTTCTTTTGTTGTGCTTGAGGCCAAGCTTTGCTCGCCATGACATGCATTTGTCAGTATGGTGGCATGGGCATACTCGTTCCCAAAGAGTTTTGCGACGCAGCTCGAGTTCCTGAAGGGGAACGTCTCTAGGTTACGTCTGTAACCCTAGTTCCCCGAGGGAACAAGATGCTGCGTCATGCTGCCATACTTCTTGCATCCCTGTGAGCGACTTGCTTCATCTTTTCAGAAACTAACGTTGCTTGTTTCGGATGCGCTTGTAAGCTCTCTGGTCTCTACGTCATCCCGCCCGTGACGTTTCGCCATTCCATTGGACTGATTAGACACGTATTTCAGAGCGTGGGAACACAGGGGCTTTCCCAAAGCATTTTGCGACGCAGCGTCTTGTTCCCTCTGGGAACTAGGGTTACAGATGTAACCTAAAGACATTCTTAGCAATGCATATTACTAATCAAAAATTTAATTTAGATATATTTATGGAAGGAAATTTACAAAATATCTTCATGGAACATGTATCTTCATATCATGTACATATCTTCATCTTTACTGGATCCAACCCTTAAATGATCTGAGATGACCGAACACCTGAGAAAAGATGATGCCAACCCCTCAGAGGACCTCAGAGGATGCCAACACTCAGACAACATACAGAATTACCAAATTTTGCCAAAAGTTAAATATATTAAGTTTCTGCAATATATAAATATATTGTGGAAATTTAATTTCCTGTAGAGCTGCTTTGCAACAATTTGTATCGTAAAAAGCGCTAAACAAATAAACTTGAACTTAATATCCTAATGATTTTTGGCATAAAAGAAAAATTTATAATTTTGACCCATACAATGTATTGTTGGCTTTTGCTACAAACATACCTGTGTTACTGATGACTGCTTTCGTGCTCCAGGGACACATATAGTCTGAGCAGGGGCTAAATTAACACTTGCCAAGCACCAAATGAGGGTAACAACTGCTGTTGGTGAGTTTATGAAACAGTGTTGCTCGTTAGGCCGGTTTTAACTTTTTTATGTTAATTCTAACAATGTCTGAGATGTGGTTTAGCGTGATTATCAAACTGCAAAGACTGCACTGTAATTCTATAAATATGTAATCTGATTTCAAAGTAAAGTGCTGTAGTGTTTTCACATGAGCCGCTTGTGATAACAGTGTTTCAGTGTCACGTTCGCAGTAAATGCAAACACTGTGAATCTGAGTCATTTATAATGTACCTTAAAACCTACATGAAAATTTAACACAATCTTCCCAAACTAGTACTGAGATGTGTTTATAAATCTGATATCAACAAAAGAGAAGCATTTAAAAACAGAAGTTTCTCTGCATTTTTTCTGCCTTTACAATAAAAGCTATGGTTTAACACTTGAATTCAAAGGGGAAAAAGTTTCTTAACATTCTTAAATTGTTTTTCTGTTTTTAGTTTTTATTATTATTATTATTTAAATAAAAAATACAGTTCAACAGTATTAGAGAGATATTTCTTTATTGATTAAATTTTTAAATAATAATAATAATAATTTTTATTATTATTAATACAAATAATAATGACAAAAATTGAACAGTGCTAATAAAATTTGCAATTAGATGTTTTTTCCCCAATTGTTTTGCCTGTTTTTAAATGAAATAATGCACATACTGTTTCATGGTTGGTAAAAAAACAAACAAAAAAAACAAATTATTGCTGGTAAATTTTCTCAAGTCACCGGATATTGGCAGGTGTGGTAAAATATTAGATTTAGGCCCTGGTCTGAACTGTCAATCAACAAAGACATAAACAGCGCAAAATAGACTTCTCCACTTTTCACATCTCTTATAATACAACGATTACATCTCTTGCTCCTGCTTCTTTAAAGAAGAAAAAGGTAAAACATGTAAATCCAACACAGGTGAGACTCTTAAATATTGAAAATATCAATATATATAAAAATATTAAAATACTGAATGTAGCAATATTGATTTTTGCACTCTTCTGATGTGTGTCAGCATGTGTTGAATCATCTGTCTGTTGTGTTGTTGTAGAGTGACCGTCACTGCCATGTGTAACATGGACCTGAGTCGATTTCCTCTGGACACACAGACGTGCTCACTGGAGATCGAGAGCTGTACGTACACAAACACAGCACACATTTATCCATGTCGCATTCTCTGACATCCACGATGCAGGTTAAATGTGTTATTATTTCAGATGCGTACACTGACGATGACCTTATGCTTTACTGGAAGAAGGGCAACGAGTCGCTGAACACCGATGACAAGATTTCTCTGTCCCAGTTTCTCATCCAGAAGTTCCACACCACGACTAAGCTTGCGTTCTACAGCAGCACAGGTAACGATGCAGCGCTCTCAGATGTGTGTCTGATAGGTTTGTGGAATAAGAATGTTTAGCGCAGGTCCTTCAGCTTGACAAATAAAACCACCAAATCCTGTGAAATAGTCGCAGTGACTCTGGACATGTGTCTTAAAGCTCAGATGTTCTTGATTTTCATCACTGGACAAAGGCTAAACAAAAGCTCATCTCCAGTGTGAATTGCTTCTGTTCTTGTTCTGCCTGAATACTGAGGTTTGCCAGGAAAGGCCCTGGTGAATGTCTATGATGGAGAGTGAAGGTTGTTGGTCTGAAGGCCACTGTGAAGGTGTCACTCATTCACTGACCGACACACAGCATTTATGTACGAGGGTGCAGACCCAGAGATTCAGGCCGCCGGAGAGCGAGAGGACTGACTGAAGAACAGATGGGCTCGGGATCATCTGTAGCCTACAGCTGGAGCCTGGAGCAGGAGCTGAGCATCTGGCTTCAGTTCATATTAGTCTGGGTTATTTTCACTCGAATACACAACGAACACACACTGCTGCTACAGAAGGGCTTTTTCAAGCTTTAACTAGTTTAAATTAAAAAATTCAAATTAGCTGTTAATCTTTTGATAACTACAATACGGGTGCACAAATATGCATTAATTCATGCTTAACTGATGCACAGATAATCACAAGTTAATATGTGATCCTGGAGCACAAAACCAGTCATTTTTAAAAATTGAAATTTATACATCATCTGAAGCTGAATAAATAATCTCTCCATTGATGTATGGTTTGTTATGATCGGACAGTATTTGTCTGAGATACAACTATTAGAAAATCTGGAATCTGAGGGAGCAAACAAATCTAAATATTGAGAAAATCTCCTTTAAAGTTGTTCAAATGAAGTTCTTAGCAATGCATATTACTAATCAAAAATTAAGTTTTGATATATTTACGGTAGGAAACTTACAAAACATCTTCATGGAACATGATCATTACTTAATATCCTAATGATTTTTGTCATAAAAGAGAAATGTATAATTTTGACCCATACAGTGTATTGTTGGCTATTGCTACAAATATACCTGTGCTACTCATGAATGCTTTTGTGCTGCAGGGACATATACAGATATATAACTCATGAAGAAACAAACCATTTATTAATGATTACTACATCAGCAACTAATGAACATTCTATATGAATCATAGATGAAGTAATACATAAATTGTTATTAGTTAAATGTGTCATAATGTATTAGTTCCCTAACAACATATAATATTAGCTAATGATGTAAATTCATACGTAAATTATCACAGTGGTCGAAGCCATGCTTATCAACTTGCAGTTGTCTGCTTTAATTAATCATTATCTAAGGATTTGCAAAGATATCATTATGTTATGACTTTACTTGTTGAGGCACATAACTATTAACTAATTGTTAAGTATTATATCATTGTGGTTATGGATTTTGAATTAGTTAATTAGTCATGTAAACAAGTAAAGTCATAACATAATGATATCTTTGCAAATCATTAGCTAATGATTTGCAAAGATTAGCATTTCCCTAATCATTAGGGGAAGTCGTGGCCTAATGGTTAGAGAGTCGGACTTGTAATCCAAAGGTTGTGGGTTCGAGTCTCGGGCCGGCAGGGATTGTAGGTGGGGGGAGTGAATGTCCAGCGCTCTCTCCACCCTCAATACCACGACTGAGGTGCCCTTGAGCAAGGCACCGAACCCCCAACTGCTCCCCGGGTGCGTGTTCACGGTGTGTGTGTGTGTTCACTGCTGTGTGTGTGTTCACTGCTGTGTGTGTGTTCACTGCTGTGTGTGTGTTCACTGCTGTGTGTGTGTGTGTGTGTTCACTGCTGTGTGTGTGTGTGTGTGTGTTCACTGCTGTGTGTGTGTTCACTGCTGTGTGTGTGTGTGTGTGTGTGTGTGTGTGTGTGTGTGTGTGTGTGTGTGTGCACGTTGGATGGGTTAAATGCAGAGCACAAATTCCGAGTATGGGTCACCATACTTGGCTGAATGTCACTTCACTAATGATTAATTAAAGCAGACAACTGCAAGCTGAAATGCATGGCTTCGACCCTTTGTGGTAATTAATACAAGAATTTACACTATTAGTTAATATAACATGTTATTAGGGAATTAATACATTATGACACATTTAACTAATAAAAATGTTGCCAGAGTTTTTGCTTTGTAATGTTATATTTTGGCCACTAGAGGTCCCTATGGTACTCATGTCAAACTTGTGCCTCGTGTAATCAGTGCCATTGTTATCACATGTGCCTCCTTCTGGGGTGTGTATTTAGGCTGATCACTTCCTTTGCTTCTTTGCTTGGTTATTGTTGTTGCTGACTTACGGCAGTTGCTCAGTCTGCTCTAGCTCTAGCTCTAAGTACTAAATTTTGAAAGCCTTATTGGATTGTTTTCCTGTGTTTATTCTTGCTGTTTTTTGGTGTCTTTTTCCTGAGTTGTTGTTTTTGGAGATTATTTTTCTACTTTTGGATCCTTTTTGGACTGAAGATTTTTCTGTTTTGTGGTTTTCATTACGAAAAGGAGTTTTGTACCCTTTTTGCTGTTTTTTGTTAATAAACTCTTCTGAGTTATTAAGGATGTGTCTGACTATTGGGTTTAACTCCCTTTTGTGGCTCAGTGGTGGAAACTAAGACTCTTGCACCAGAGACCCAAGTTCGAATCCCGGCTCTGACAGAATAACCAAGCCAAATTATGAACCCAGAGACGTCTAATTCTCGAGAACTCCTTGCCACAGTTGCTCAGCATGAGTCAGCACTAGTTCAGCAGGAGACTTTGATGGCTAAACACTCAGAAGTGCTGTCGGATTTCATGACTTCTGTCCATATGCTCTTTGACCGGCATCCCTCTCCTTCAGCTACTACTACTACTACTGCCTCTGTATCCCTTCCGAATTCCCGAGTGCTCTCTCCTCTGACTGAACCTCGCCTACCCCCACCACAACGTTTCTCAGGTGATCCCAGTGCATGTGATGGGTTCCTGACTCAATGTTCCCTCACATTTGAATTACAACCATCTTCCTTCCCCTTAGATCGGGCCAAGATCGCATATGTTATCACCCTCCTTTCTGGCAAGGCTCTTTCTTGGAGAAAAGTGGTCTGGAAGGCACAGGCACCCTTCTGTTCAAGTTATTCTGTGTTTGAAAATGAGTTAAAGTGAGTCTTTGATCAACCCTCAGTGGCCGGCAAGCCTCTAAGAGACTTCTCACCCTCCGACAAGGTAATGGCAGTGCGTCTGAGTATGCCATACAGTTTCGGATAGTTGCAGCAGGGAGTGGCTAGAACGACAGGGCCCTCATGGTGTGTTTCCTGAATGGTCTGTCTGAGGCAATCAAGGATGATATGGCCCAGTCCCGTGTAGGCAAGGAAGGACTGTAATGGGAGTTACACGCACAGCTTCACCTTCCAACTCTAGGTTGTTCCTTCCCATCACACTCACTTGGGGAGATCAAAAACACCAACTCCAGGCATTGATTGATTCTGGTACTGCCAGGAATTTCATGGATATTTCCCTTGCCAAAAGTCTCCAGATCCCTGTTAATTCCCTTCCTGCCCCCCTAACTGTGACAGCCTTGGATGGAAGACCGTTAACTTCAGGGAAAATAACCCACCTCACCTCTTTCCTTTGTCTTGTCACTTACCAGCACCAGGACAGAATGTGCTTTCACCTTATACAGTCTCCAGAGTTCCCTGTTATCCCCGGTCAGCCCTGGCTCCTGGCTCCATAATCCACACTTTAATTGGTCCACTGGCACTGTTCTTAGTTGGGGTCCCACCTGTCAGACTACATACTTGGCCCAGAACTCCTTTGATCCTTTTCTCGAGTCCCAAGAACCCCTAAATCTGTCTCAAGTCCCTGCTCAGTACCACCACCTCAATGCAGTGTTCAGCAAAAGGAAGGCCACCTCCTTGCCAGAGGTCGTATGTTCTCTTTGTCTCCCCCCGAACGAACTGCTATGGACAAATACATTAACGAATCCCTTGCGGCAGGTATCATCCAACCATCCACTTCCCCTGCTGGAGCTGGATTCTTTTACGTTGGGAAGAAGAATGGCAAACTTTCAATCAATCAATCAATGCCTAGAGTTGGTGTTTTTGATCTCTCCAAGTGAGTGTGATGGGAAGGCACAACCCAGAGTTGGAAGGTGAAGCTGTGCGTGTAACTCCCGTTACAGCTTGCACGGGACTGAGCATTTCCCGAAAACTCGGGTCAGGCGGAACGAAAGTGACCATACAAGCCACAATATAGACAACAGCGCTCTCTCATACGATAGTCTTGTTCTGATGGGGAAAGCCTAGTCCTACCCAATTGCATGGGTTCCGAAGAATCTTGGGGCACTGGTAGCATTTGAGCAAGAGCTGGACTGGCAGACAATGTGGAAACCGACAGTCGGTTCAGGCTACTCTCCCTCAGGCGATTATCTAGCTGGACTGCTTTTGGGACAAACAAACAGTGGGTTGGCCCCCCTCTTGGGTCAGGTTCTTGGGCTTGGGCTTGTTTTACAGTATTTTCCAGATCCCACCCGATAGGAGCTATTATCTTGGAACTGGGGATAATCGATACAATAGAATCTTCCTGAGGAGTGTTTACATATACTCGGGATAACGCATCAGGTTTTAGATTCTTAGAGCCAGGTCGGTAGGATAAGATTAACTGGAATCGGTTGAAGAATAAGGACCAACGTGCCTGGCGGGGGTTGAGTCGCTTTGCGCTAGAATCCCTTCGGACTCACTAATGCTCCTGCAGTATTTCAAGCTCTCATCAATGATGTTCTCAGAGACATGCTCAACCAATTTGTGTTTGTCTACTTAGATGATATCCTCATCTTCTCAAGTTCCCTCCAAGAGCATGTTAAACACGTCAGTAAAGTTCTCAGACGCCTTCTTGATAACCATCTTTATGTTAAAACTGAGAAATGTGAGTTCCATGTGACCGAAGTTCAGTTCCTGGGGTTCATCATCAAGCCTGACCAGATACAAATGGACCCACAGAAGGTTCAAGAAGTTGTGGATTGGCCCTCCCCCTCGTCGGTAAAAGAAATACAGTGTTTCCTTGGCTTTGCCAATTTTTATCGCAAGTTCATCCTGAACTTCAGTACTGTGGCGGACACAATCAGCTTTCATTGGGGACCTGAAGCAGAGTTGGCCTTCAGCAAACTCAAAAGCCATTTTACCTCTGCACCGATTCTCATTCTCCCTAACCCAGATAAACCCTTCATTGTGGAGGTCGATGCTTCGGACGTAGGGGTTGGAGCTGTGCTGTCCCAAAGGGGGGAGGACAACAAGCATCCATGTGCATTCCTTTCCCACCGCCTTACACCGACTGAGAGGAACTATCATGTAGGGGATCGAGAGTTACTGGCAGTTCAGCTAGTGCTTGAAGAGTGGAGGCATTGGTTTGAGGGGGCCAAACACCCATTCCAAGTACAGACCACAAAACTCTGGAGTACATTCAGCAGGCAAAGCGACTGTCCGCCAGGCACGTTGGTCCTTATTCTTCAACCGAATCCAGTTAATCTTATCCTGCCGTCCCGGCTCTAAGAATCTAAAACCTGATGCGTTATCTCGAGTATATGTAAACACTCCTCAGGAAGATTCTATTGCATCGATTATCCCCAGTTCCAAGATAATAGCTCCTATCAGGTGGGATCTGGAAAATACTGTAAAACAAGCCCAAGCACGAGGACCTGACCCAGGAGGGGGGCCGACCCACTGTCTGTTTGTCCCAAAAGCGGTCTGCTCCCAGGTCCTCCAGTGGAGACACTCCTCTCGTCTCACTTGTCATCCTGGTACTTCTCGCACTCTTGAGTTCCTCCAAAGACGCTTTTGGTGGCCAACTATCAAGGAGGATGTGACAACATTTGTAAACGCATGTCCCGCATGCAACCAAAGTAAGGTCTCTCACCGTTCTCCTCAGGGGCTATTGCACCCTTTCGCCATACCTCATAGACCTTGGTCTCATCTTTCCATGGATTTTATCACTGGACTTCCACTATCACAAGGCAACACCACCATGGTCATAGTTGACAGATTGTCCAAGGCCGGCCGATTTATTCCTCTGCCCAAACTACCCATTGGTTATAAACCACGTCTTTCGAGTCTTTGGCATCCCACAAGACATCGTCTCTGATCGAGGACCCCAATTTTCCTCCCGATTCTGGTGGGCATTTTGTCAGTCTCTGGGAGCTACAGTGAGTCTATCCTCTGGGTTCCACCCGGAGTTCAATGGGCAAACGGAGAGGCTTAGTGGAGGCTTCCCTCTGCTCAACAGTTTGTTAAATGCTGCCGCCAGACATGGAAAAAGGCCCGACTCAAGCTCCTTAAGGTCTCTCAGCAGTACCAGCACCAGGCTAATCGCAGACGCAGACCTGCCCCCACTCTGCGCCCCGGCCAAAGAGTCTGGCTCTCCACTAAGAACATTCTCTTGTGGGTGGAATCCTGTAAACTTTCCCAGAGGTTCTTTGGCCCCTTCAAGATTATCGTTTATACTTGCCTAAGTCTTTGAAGATAAATCCCACTTTTCATGTCTCACTGTTAAAACCTGTTTTGTTTTGTCTTCTCCTTTTCTTGTGACAGGTAAACCTCCCCCTCCTCGTATCATTGGTGGCCAGCCAGCTTATACAGTCCACAGAATACTGGATGTCCGTCGAGTACATGGGTCCCGGCAGTATCTTGTGGACTCGGAAGGCTATGTCCCTGAGGAGTGTTCCTGGGTTCCTGCCAAGGACAACTTGGACCCCAAACTAATTCAAGAATTTAATGCTTGCAAGCCCAGTCTTCCTGGAGGGAATGTCAGGAGCCGTTCCTAGATGGAGGGGTCCTGACAGAGCTTTTGCTTTGTAATGTTATATTTGGCCACTAGAGGCCCCTATGGTACTCTCATGTCAAACTTGTGCCTCTTGTAATCAGTGTCATTGTTTTCACATGTGCCTTCTTCTGGGCTGTGTATTTTAGCTGATCACTTCCTTTGTTTCTTTGCTTGGTTATTGTTATTCCTAGCCTGTTGCTGCCGTAAGTCTGCTCTAGCTCTAGCTCTAAGTACTAAACTTCGAAAGTCTTTTTGGATTATTTTTCTGTGTTTATTCTTGCTGTTTTTTGGTGTCTTTTTCCTGAGTTTTTGTTTTAGAGATTATTTTTCTCCTTTTGGATCCTTTTTGGACTGAAAATTATTCTGTTTTGTGGCTTTCATTAAGAAAAGTATTTTTTTACCCTTTTTGCTGTTTTTTGTTAATAAACTCTGAGTTATTAAAAACGCGTCTGACTATTCAACCTCCTTCTGTGGCTCAGTGGTGGAAACTAAGACTCTTGCACAAGAGACCCAAGTTCAAATTCCAGCTCTGACAAATGTATTGATTACTTAATCTATGAATCATATAGAATGTTTATTTGTTGCTGATGTAGTAAATGGTTTAGTTCTTCATGAGTTATCTATTAACTCATGATTATCTGTACACATGTTAAGCATGAATTAATGCGTATTAGTGCCCCTGTATTGTAAAGTGTTACAAATTTCTCACTCTCAGGACATCCAAGATGTTGGTGACTTCTTCAGTAGAACAGTAAATATTTTTTTTTAGCTGAAATTGTGCTCCTTGGTGATAAATAAAATGCAAGTCTGCAAACACTTTGAGAGTAAAAAAAAGAGCATATGATATGCCTTTATCCCTGGGTCATTCTAAACACAGGTCAAGGGAATCCTGGGTTATCCTGGGCACATGGCTTATTAATTACCCGGGGTTAATAATTATATCAGCAATATATGCCAATATAAAATATGGTAAAACCACATCAACATGGTGGGCTGTGCACATTAATCCAGATTTGTGTTTTCCAGGCTGGTACAATCGTCTCTACATACACTTCACTCTTCGGCGTCACGTCTTCTTCTTCCTGCTGCAGACGTATTTCCCAGCCACACTGATGGTCATGCTGTCCTGGGTGTCGTTCTGGATCGACCGCAGAGCCGTGCCGGCGAGAGTTCCTCTCGGTAGGATAAAACCTCTCCACATGCACATAAACAAATATAATTAAACATGTACTAATTACTGTCATGTAAGTGAACATTTATTTAGTGCATTTTCAGTTTGAAAGGTGCAAGCAATGCTGAGATAATGCGTTTGATTCCCAGGAAACACATGAACGTAATTAAATGTATACGTTGAATGCAATGTAAATTGATCTGAATAAATATTTAATTTGGACAAAAACCCTCTTAAAAACTGTCCTGTTTGTTCAGCTGTAACAGTCCTCAAAATCACGTACATGCACATTCACTCACAGGCATCACGACAGTTCTCACGATGTCCACCATCATCACCGGAGTCAACGCCTCCATGCCCAGAGTCTCCTACATCAAAGCCGTGGACATTTACCTGTGGGTCAGCTTCGTCTTCGTCTTCCTCTCTGTCATCGAGTACGCGGCCGTCAATTACCTGACCACCGTGCAGGAGCGCCGAGAAAGGAAGCTCAGGAATCAAGTAAGGCCACTGTTTGCTTGTCCCTGATGCTGGTAAATTAAGACGACGAGAAGAGAGTGATGCCGCTGTTTCATATCTGTCTCTTCTGTGTTTTCCCGTTGCAGTTGCCTTGCACATGTGGAATAGCAAACCCAGACGAGGACATGATGATGACCACGTGCTACAGCGACGTGGATCCCAGCGCAGCAGGGACGTATGGGATGCCTGAGAACGGCACGAGGCAGGAGCGGATCCTGGCCCAGCTGACCCTCGCTGACAGCCAGAGGACGAGTCGTGTGAAGACGGCACGGGGATACGTCAACATCTGGATAGACACTCATGCCATAGACAAGTACTCACGAGTGATCTTTCCTGCCGCTTACACGCTCTTCAACATCATCTACTGGTCCATCTACACTTAACGCCACAGCGGATCTGTACCAGAACAATTATCCACAGGGTCTCTCTGCCTTCTTGATCCAGAATCTTGAACTCTTCATATTTTTAAGTGTTGCACGTTTTTATTATTTATCAAAAGCAACTACTTGAGTTGAAATATGTGTTTGAATAATCTGTTATTTCTCACTAATACAAACAAAAAGCCATTGGTGTGAAATGTCTCAGAATCAGAGGACTCATCTGGAAAAGGTGCCGTTTAGAGGCCACACACATGACTCAATTTGTCCTTCAAGAATGAGTAAACATTAGTTATTTTAATGCATGTATTTTTCAGGGACGTCAATCAGTGAAATTCTTTTAATTATTATTTGCAAAATGTTGTTGTGATCACACATTAAGAAAACTAAATGGTGTTCTTAATGGGTTTGTCATTTTGTGTGTGAATGTACAGCAGTGGCTCTTCACTCGTCTCTCACAAAACAACTACGCAACATATAAAACAAATTTCCTTACACTTCATGGACAAACCGTAACCTTACATGCGGTGTGTGAAGATGCAGTCATCCACTGGCGTTCACATAAACCTTTCTGCACAATATTGATATTTTCTTTCGATATGTTGAGGAAACAATCTTTATAAACAACATCTAGACTGTATTTACTAAATTAAGTTCCTTAATAAATGCTTTTATAATGTAATTTTTCATGTTTAATATTACAAACTGTGCTGTGTTTTAATAAAATACATGTTAGGTATGATTAAAAAAGCAATAGTTTTTTTTTTATTCAACAGAGGGAAAAACAGACAATGCATATTGCATGATTTGGCATTGTGCATTACTCATCTGAACATATGGATCATTTTAAACCTTTAATCCCTCTGAAATATACATGACCTTTGTTCTTTTCTTCTGCGGTTTAGTAATCTCTGGTAATCTACAGTGGCCTGCTAATGGATCGTGCCATTTGTGACATGAACGCTGGGCTGGGAGAAACCTGCATGATGAGCCTCCTGTCCGTGCATCAGACTTTCTCTGGACTGTACGAGTGTTATGAGCTAGCAGATATTCATTACTTGTCCCTGCTGAAAGAATAAACCAGCATGGATTCCAAACTGGTTTATGCTGGTTAGTTCAGGTCCAGACTGGTTTATGCTGGTTAGTTCAGGTATAGTGCTGGTTTAGGCTGGTTAGTGCTGGTCCAGGCTTGTTTATGCTGGTTAGTTCTGGTATACTGCTGGTTTAGGCTGGTTAGTGCTAGTCCAGGCTGGTTTATGCTGGTATTGTGCTGGTCTAGATGGTAGACCAGCATATCCATGCTGTTCTCAAGCAAAAGGAAGCTGGTGATGCTGGTTCACCAGCATGGGCTTTGTAGGGTTGAGCAATTGGCCAACTGTCCGTATGCAAGTAGTGTTTTGGGACATACATCGTTTTTGCTTGCATATTTCTCTATTTAACACATTAAGGATGTAAAGGAAAAACAATATAAGAGTAAAACATATGATTTATTAAATTATATGACAACTTTGTAATTTCCTTTGCTCTCTCTGCTGAAAGTAGAACTGAAAATTTGCTAACATTGATTACATTATTAATCAATGCCACTGGTAAACTGGTAAAACTTTTCAAAGCATCAAATTAATTGTCTCCTGTTTCATAAGACATGTGCATAAATCAGTTAAAAATAGTTTGTGTACATTGGATAACAGGGGTTATGAGAAGAGCTCTTTCCATGGGACAGTTAATAACAATTTCGTAATCAAAAAGTTCAAACTGAAAGTTGTTTTTAAAGACTTTCATACTTATATGGGAAGTCACATATGTCCAAATCTAGTCATTCACTGATTTCAAAAAGTACACATAGTAAAACGTATGTCAGTGCAGTCAGGACCATGACATATTATTGAAAATAATGATAGCGTGCACTTTTAACAATTGCTGAAAGAAGAGTTTCAAAGTCAATGGCCAAGTGCCCAACAAAAAGGAACACTAATCATCATAACAGTAACAAACTTTAGCAACCTTTGTGCATGTACCATATAAAATAAATAAAGCCAAAGTTGTTTGCAATAAGTGAATATGGTAATTCTGTTTTTGGTTACACTTTTTTTTCGATAGTCCACTTTAGACATGCTACTAACTATAAGTAACTTTTTAACTACATGTCAACTAATTCTCATTAAATTGCAACTACATGTCTACGAACTCTCAGAGTAGACAGTTAGGTTAGGTTTAGGGTTAGTAGAATAAGTTGACATATAATTGCAAAGTTTCTGATAGTTAGTATATTGCATGTTGTGGACCCATAAATATAAATTGTTAGAAGATATTAAACAGACAGGCTACTTATACTCTAATGATTACTTGTTGACATGTAGTTGCAAAATTACTTACTGTTAGTAGAATGTCTAAAGTGGACTATCGAAATAAAGTGTTACCCTGTTTTTTGCAGTTGTATGATCCTCTGGTGAGATACTGATTTTATCTAAGGCTTTGTGGCTATAAGTAGTTGTTGTGTTTCTGCTCACCTCTTCACTTTTTTCTGTTCTTGCTGTTCCTCTTATCCCCAGTGATTCTGCTTGTTAACTGCAGGTGTCGTCACTAATGCTCAGTCATCACTTGTAGAGTGAATCTACTTTATTTCACTAACTACAACACTGCTTCAGTGTTACTTTTAGTCTCTATAGATCAGGATCATATGAAAACTGAGCAGTGTTTGTTTAATTTTACAGTGTAAACGTAACCAGCAATGTGTTTTTTTATTAAGTAATTTATTAAAATTTATTTGGAAAATTGTCTTGGTCTTTAACTACAAACACTAGGTACTCAGCTCTATATTTCTTCACGACCTGATGAATCTTACCAATTTGCAAAACTAACGGAATGTGTAGTTGATATCAAAAACTGGATGACTAGCAATTTCTTACTGCTAAATTCAGAAAAAAACAGAGGTGTTAATTATTGGACCAAAAACTTTTGCTAACACTGCACTGGCTCCCTATAAAACATCGTATACATTTTAAGATCTTACTAATTACCTATAAGGGCCTGAATGGTTTGGTGCCTTAGTATTTGAGTGAGTTCTTATCACACTATAGTCCTTCACGTCCGCTGCGATCTCAAAACAGTGGCCATTGGATAATACCTAGAATATCTAAATCAACTGCGGGCAGCAGAAACTTTTCCTATTTCGTGCCCAAACTCTGGAACAATCTACCTAACACTGTTCGGGAAGCAGACACACTCTGTCAGCTTAAATCTAGATTAAGTCAAGTTCAAGTTCAAGTTGAGCTTTATTGTCATTCTGCTACATGTGGGGACATACAGTGGAACGAGATGTCATGCCTCGCAGGACCACGGTGCTACATAAATACAGACATACAACAATGAAGTAAAAAACACTATAAACCTATACACAACTAACTTACTGACAGATTTAACTAGAAGTATACTATATATAAATATTTACCCTATACAAACTAAAAAATAGAAGATAAAAAATACAAACTATACGAATGCTTCACAAATACTGTACGTGTGCAAAGAGAGACATTTTGAGTCAGCAGCTGGTTGGGGAACAGAGCAGGATGATTTGTAGTGCATGAGCATGTAAACATATATTGCTGAGTCTTTTGTGGGATTGTGTACACGCAGCAGTGTGTGTAAAGTGTCTAGTGCTCATAGAGGAGAGTGTGTTACTACAGGTGGTTTGTACAGGCCCACTCACCTGTGTGTAGCACACTTCCAATTGCACAAAAAAGTTCCATACAGTTTTTTCTTTGGTGTGGTAAGGTTGGGGGGGGGGGGGGGGGGGGGTGTGTTTGGGGTGGGGGTGATCCATGTTTCAGGAGGTAGGTGTTTGCATGGGGTTTCAGAGGGGGGGGGGGGGGGGGGGGTGATTTGAGTTCAGGGCTCTCACAGCCTGGGGGAAAAAGCTCTTGAGCAGTCTGGCGGAGCGGGCTCTGATGCTCCAGTACCGTCTTCCTGATGGTATGAGCTGGAAGAGACTGTGGGAGGGATGGGTGGAGTCCTTCACAATGCTGTTGGTTTTGCTGGAGCATCGTGTAAGGAAGATGTCCAGGATGGAGGGGAGAGGGGCACCGATGATCTTTGCAGCTGTGTTCACTGTCCGCTGGAGGGTCTTGCGGTCAGCAGCACCGCAGTTCCCGTACCAGACAGTGATGCAGCTGGTCAGCACACTCTCAATGGTGCCTCTGTAGAATGTGGTGAGGGTGGGTGGAGGGAGACTTGCTCTTTTCAGCCGGCGGAGAAAGTGTAGGCGCTGTTGTGGCTTTTTGGAGAGTGACATGGTGTTGGTGGTCCAGGTGAGATCCTCTGTGATGTGCACCCCCAGGAATTTAGTGCTGCTGACTCTCTCCACAGTCGAGCTGTCGATGGTCAGTGGGGGTGGTCAACGGAGTTTCTCCTGAAGTCCATCACAACTTTCTTTGTCTTCCCCACATTGAGGGACAGATTGTTTGTGCCACACCATTCAGCCAGCTGTGCCACTTCCTCTCTGTAGTGCGTTTCATCGTTGTTGCTGATGAGACCTACCACTGTTGTGTCATCAGTAAACTTGATGATGTGGTTGGAGCTGAACTTGGCAGTGCAGTCGTGGGTCAGCAGTGTGAAGAGCAGCGGGCTGAGCACACAGCCTTGTGGGGCACCTGTGCTTAGTGGGGTAGAGCTCGAGATGTTGTGGCCAACACGGACTGACTGAGGTCTTCCGGTTAGAAAGTCCAGGATCCAATTACAAAGGGAATTGTTAAGGCCCAGCAGGTTTAGTTTATTTATGAGCTGTTGTGGGATTATTGTGTTGAATGCCGAGCTGAAGTTAATGAACAGCATTCTAACATAGGAGTCTTTATCTTCTAGATGGGTAAGAGCCAGGTGGAGGGTGGAGGAAATTGCATCGTCCGTAGAACGGTTTGGACGGTGTGCAAACTGGAGCGGGTCGAGTGTGTTGGGGAGGCTGGTTTTGATGTTGTGCATGACTAGCCTCTCAAAGCACTTCATCATGATTGGAGTCAGTGCTATGGGACGGTAGTCATTTAGACAGGACACAGGTGATTTCTTTGGTACCAGTATGATTGTTGTGGATTTGAGACATGTGGGGACGACTGCCTGACTCAGCGAGGTGTTGAAGATATCTGTTAGGACATCTGTCAGCTGTGCAGCACAGTCTCTCAGAACACGGCCAGGTATGTTGTCAGGACCCGCAGCCTTGCGTGGGTTAATCCTAGATAGGGTCTTCCTTACGTCGGCTGGAGACAGACAGAGCGCCCGGTCATTGGGAGGTGTGGCCAGTTTTTGTGCAGGTGTGTCATTCTGCATTTCAAACCGTGAATAAAAATGGTTGATGTAAGCAGTCACAGTTTCAGTGTACTCCTGGAGGTCTGTGTGGTTGTTGTAGGTGGCTGCCTCTTTAAACATGTTCCAGTCTGTGTCCTGGAAGCAGTCCTGCAGTGCTGAGGTGGCATTGTCTGGCCATACGGTGAACTGCTTTTGAACCGGTTTGGCGAGTTTGGTCTATATGCTGGGATTAGCATAACAGTGATGTGGTCGGAGTACCCGAGGTGGGGCGGGGTACAGCCTTGTAAGAGTTCTTAACTGTTGTGTAAACAAAGTCCAGTGTGTTGTTTCCCCTTGTTGCAAAGTTCACATGTTGGTAGAACTTTGGTAAAACTGTCTTTAAGTTTGCATGGTTGAAGTCACCGGCTATGATGAAAAAGCTGTCGGGGTTAATTGTTTGTTGTTCACTGATGGCGCTATACAGTTCATGAAGCGCGTCCTTAGCATTTGCACACGGGGGGATGTAAACCGCAACAATAACAATGACCGTTAACTCCAGCGACAGATAGAACGGTCAACACTTCACAAACAGAAACTCCACCAGCGATGAACAATGTTTTGATAATACCGCAGCATTGTTACACCAGTCTTTGTTGATATACACACACAAGCCACCTCCGCGTGTCTTACCAGACAGTGATGAATCTCTATCCGCTCGGTAGCTGGTTAGCCCGTGCTGCTGAATGGCAGAGTCCGGGATGTTGTCGTTTAGCCATGTTTTGGTGAAAACAAACACACAAGAATCCCTTGCCTCATGCTGTGTAGACCGACTGAGTTGAATTAAGTCCAGTTTGTTTTCCAGAGAGCGGACGTTTGAGAGCATGAGTGTTGGAAGAGCCGGTCTTGTGGGGTTAGCTCTTAGCCTAGCTCGTATACCTCCGCGCTTACCGCGCTTCCGTCCTCTCTCACACCGTTTGCGACGCTGCGTTGTGCGGGTAGCGTCAGTAGGCGAGGCCGCGGTCTCGAGGTCCGGCTCCAGCAGTAAACAAAGGCCGCGTAGCTTCTCAGTAGCCGCCAGCGAGAGTTGGTGTTTGTATACGTTGCCGATATCCAAAAGACTTTGGCGATCATAGATGAGTTTTGGGGTGATTTCCTTATGAGTTAGCGGTAAACTGACACTATTTGGAGACGAACAGACGACATTAAAAGACATAAAAGCACCGTCTTTGGGACCCGGAGCAGTCGCTGCGTCTGATCGTGCCGCCATCTTGGATCTTTTTAAAAGACCCATCTCTTTAACCTGGTTTACACATAATACACTATCACATTTCTATAATTCTAATCCATTAAAGAATTGTTAGGCTGCATTAATTAGGTCAACCGGAACCGGGAACACTTCCCAAAACACCCGATGTACTTGTTACATCATTATTTCTTTCTTATTACGAGGTCTAAATACTGTAAAGCTGATATAAAGCCACCCAGCTCTATATCAAGCTGATGTAAAGCTGCTTTGACACAGTCTGCATTGTTAAAAGCGCTATACAAATAATAGTGACTTGACTTGACTTGACTTGACTTGAACACTAACCAATTTCAAAAGAAATGTGATTTGTAACACATACACAAGTTTTCTTGCGGTCTTGTTGGGATCATACCAACACCCAAAAGAAAACAGATCGGGACGCGGAATCAACGGAGATGATGTGATTTCAAGTGTTCCTTTCTCTTTGGAGTGTTACAAGATGATTGTGCATAGATAAGATCCCTGAAGTTGCAAAGACTAAAGTCTCAAAACCAAAGAGATATATATTCTTTATCAAAATTAAGACTCTGTCACGCCCCCTAAAATGGCTCATTCAAACACGCCCCCACATGTCTACGTCACGATGTGGAAATATTTGCATAAATGTTCACGCAAAGAAAGAAGACGTGGTTTCAGTAACCGCAGTAGTGTAGTTGTTCTCCTCTGGCCAGGAGATTATTGTTTATTTATTGATTTAATTACAATTTTAAATGTATAAATGTATTATATTTCTATTTTTATGTTGTTGCAATTTCTAACAATAATAGTATTATGTAGATAGGTATTTTATTATATTTTTAGTTATTTTGTTTTATTTTTAGTTGAGGTCTTCATTGGGGATATGTCCCCGGGGCTTTCTTTTCTCTGTTTGAAAGTGTTGCTGATGATCGGGATTGGAATGATGCCAAACGCATTCTTTTATTACAAAGTGTTCTGGAGGGTAAAGCTCAAGAAGCATTTATTTCATCCTCACCAGTAGATCGAAGGGATTATAAGATTGTGAAAGACGAAATTTTAAAAGCTTATGAACTTTCCCTGAAGCTTACCATCGGGGATGGAGAAAGGGAGAAAGACAAACTCATGTGGAAGTTGCGTGAGAGCTTAAAGTCACTTAAATCGTTGGTGTACTTTGTTAGGAGTAGATTCTTTTGACAGTCTTTGCGACTTAATTTTAGAGCAGTTAAAAAATATTGTTCCTGAATGAATCGTGACATACATAAATGAACCAAAGGTGAAAACAGCGGCTCAAGTGGCAGTTTTAGCGGACAAGTTTGCGTTGATTCATAACAATTCCAGTGGTTATCAAAAAGAGCGTAACTATTAAAATCAAGACCAACCGATGACAAAGGTAGAGTATTGGCCTATT
Source organism: Barbus barbus (assembly GCF_936440315.1). Taxonomy (NCBI): domain Eukaryota; kingdom Metazoa; phylum Chordata; class Actinopteri; order Cypriniformes; family Cyprinidae; genus Barbus; species Barbus barbus. The sequence continues at coordinate 674,804 of NC_136758.1, forward strand.
ATAAAAATAGATCCAAATGCCAAATGGATTTAGTTAACTGTCCTGTTAAAGTACCTGTTAAGATTTTGCACGACACAGGGTCTTCAGAATCCTTTATTTTGGACTCAAAATTGAATTTCTCTTCTGAATCTATTACAGATAATAGCGTTCTGATCCAAGGAATAGGGTTAGAAATATTCTCTGCTCCTTTGCACAGAATTCAGTTGAAGTCTGAACTTGTGCATGGAGAAGTTGAGATTGCATTACGACCTTCGTTACCCGTGGAAGTCGTGGATTTAATTTTAGGAAATAATTTGGCATGCTGTTGTACCTCCTGTTGTGAAAACAACCCCAAATTTGTCTGCAGAGGCAGATAAGAGTGTCCAATATTTTCCTGATGTTTTCATCTCCTGTGCGGTAACTCGAGCCATGAGTACTGGAAAAAATGTGTCCCAGAATAAAGGTGAAGTAGAAAAATCTCCCTTTGATCCTTTGGCCAACAATTTCGTGTGAGGAGTTAATTTTGGCTCAGGGAAAAACGCTGAGTTAACAGCATTGTTCGAGGCTATTAAGTCCAATGATGAAATTGAAAGTGTGGCTTCTGGTTATTTTCTGAATAAAGGTGTTTTAGCTCGTAAATGGACGCCTTGTAACGATCGTACTATGGGTGAACCCATATTGTGATTCCACAAGTGTTGCGTGATTTGGTGTTGAAAACGGCTCATGGTGACATAGCTGGGCATTTAGGGGTAAAGAAAACCTACAATAGCGCAATGCGCTATTTTTTCTGTCCTCGATTAAAAAGAGATGTGTCGAGATTCATAAAAACGTGCCACATTTGTCAACTGGTCGGTAAACCTAATGATGTCTTGACGCCTACAACGTTGTATCCCATTCCTGCTGTGAGCAACCCTTTTGAATATCTAACTATTGATTGTGTTGTCCCCTTACGTTCATCCAAAATGGGTTCTACCTATAGCCTATTTTAACTGTCATGTTTCAGTCGACTCATCCCGCTGCATATCCCTTGCGAACAATCTCCACTAAGTCTGTGGTAAAAGCCTTGTCCCAGTTTATTTCAATTTTTGGCATCCCAAAACTTATTCAAACTGACAGAGGAACAAACTTCACGTCTCATATGTTTGCTCAAGTTTTACAACAGCTGCATATGAATCATCATAAAAGCAGCCCATATCATCCTGAGAGCCAGGGAGCGTTTTCATCAAATGTTAAAGCAGTTATTGAGTGCATACTGTAACGAACTGAGTAAATACTATGAAGAGGGACTCCTGTGGTTGATGCTAGCAGCACGCGAGGTTGTTCAAGAGAGCCTTGGTTTCAGCCCTAACGACTCAGTGTTTGGTCATAAGGTAAGAGGCCCCTTGTTCCTTTTGATGGATAACGTGATTGAGCCTGAAACGCCTGTAAATCTCTTGGATTATGTTAACGGATTTCCATGTAGATTATATTTGGCAGGCAAACTGGCTGGTGAAAATCTAGATAAAGCACAGTTGAAAATGAAGAGCTGGTATGAGCGTCAGGAATTTAGTCCCGGAGATCAAGTTATAATTTTGCTTCTTGTCGCTGGTCGTCCTTCTTGGCAAGGTTTGCAGGGCCTTACAAGTGTAGTTAAACGGGTATCGGAAAATAAAACTATATCGTTTCGGCCCCGACAGAAGAAAATCTTGCCAACTCTGTCACGTGAACTTGTTAAAACCATATTTCATTTAGAGCATGCTAGTGTGAAAAACAGTGCATTTTTTCTTCTTTTTTTTTGTTAAATATTGACAAAATTATCCACAGATAATGTTTTTTTTTCACTCAAAAACTGAGGTACTTAGACTCAGAATAATGAGGCCTACAAAAAATTCAGTTCCAAAAATAAACACAAAACCAGTCCTAATTGAAAGAAAACAAGCTGACAAAAAGATTGATACCAATATTTAGTGATAATATTGCATAACAATAGATTTAGAAGCTATTTTTTTGTGGGAACACCACAAGTGATTTTTTTTATTTATTTTTTTGTTCAAAAAAGCTTTTCAAAACAAATTTCCTGGTTAAACATTAGAGCATACTAGTGTGATAAATTGCAAATGTTTATCATATTTTAGTTAATATTGACAAAATTATCCACAAATAATGTTTTTTTTCACTCAAAAACGCTCAGATTAATGAGGCCTACAATAAATCAGTTCCAAAGATAATCACAAAACCAGTCCTAATTGAAAGAAAACAAGCTGAAAAAAAGATTGATACCAATATTAGGTGATAATATTGCATAACAAGGTAATTTTTGACTGGGAACACCACAAGTGTAACCCGGTTGAATAACATAAAAGATGTTTAACGAAAATTTCATCGAGCAGCCTTAAAGCCCAGGGCCCCTCCCGGCTCCTGGAAGTCAAGGGCCCCTGGGCACTGGCCCGGTCAGTAATCCATCCTGGTTTAATTTGATGTTACATTTACATTTAGTCATTTAGCAGACGCTTTTATCCGAAGCGACTTACAAAGGAGGACAATGGAAGCAATCAAAACCAACAAAAGAGCAATGAAATGCAAGTGCTATTACAAGTCTCGGTTACACTTTAGAATAAGAATACAGAATAAGGAACACTTGTTCACTATTAACTATGATTTCTCTTTCAATAAATTCTTAATTTACAGCTTATTAATAGTTAGTAAGGTAGTTGTTAAGATTAGGTATTGGGTAGGATTAGGGATGTATAATAAGGTCATGTAGAATAAGGCATTAATATGTGCTTAATTAGTACCAGTGGCGTAACTTTGCTTTGAAAAAAGTAGTGGGGACACCGCACAACTCTTTTGCTATTTGTTTATTTAATAACCCAATTTACTTGCGGACTGAGTTCAGAGTTGGAAATGCACTTAATTTTCACTTTGATGTGCACATGCATCACATTCACAAATATGTCTATAAACATCCGTGAATGTTACGTTTTGCTTATCACAACACATCCAGGGTAGCTAATATCAATCAAAATACGCAAGATAAATATGGTGAATTTACCATTTCATGGTCAGCTCAGCTGCAGCGTATTCATTAATTGCACAATTGTGTGTGTGTGTGTGTGTGTGTGTATTACGATTCATTCTACTTTGAATTACTTGCATATTTTCTCTTAATACCAGCCGGACAACTTGCTTAAAGCAGGTGTGATGGATGCACGCGCTGAACATGGAAGAGCACACAAAGCACACAAAATGTTCCTCATCCAATCAAATAATTTAACCAATCCTGAACTACACAAAACCTTGTGTAAAATATGAGTGAGAGTTAATTTGTGTTTAAAATGGTTAAACTACCTTTATTAATTAAATAATTAAATAAATGAAATTGTTTTAACTAATCTTTTTTTTTATGACGTTTTTATAAAAGCTCTATTTTTTCCTTCCCCACCGCACATGTAAACGCTAGTTAATGGTAAATGTTGCTACCTATAGCATAAATGTTAAAACATCAACAAAATGTCCAAAAGAAAGTGTGGAAGTGATATAAGAAGCTTTTTAGTGAAGCAGCCACGCACAGTAAGTTACTTTGCTTAACACGAAAACATTATATTTAACTTACGTGAATATAGACATACTGTCGCTAATCATGTTTTCTGGCGGCCACTGGAGCGCGCTGGGATTTAATACAAAACTGAATTAAAGGACTATGAACTAAAGTCATAACATAGAATTGTCCTGTTGCCTAAACGTGCTTTAACTATTATTCAGCCTTCAATGATGGACAAATGCCAATATTGCTTATGATTGCAAATGTAAACATTTAGATCCTGGGTTGAACTAGTAATTTTTTCCCCAGAATCAGACAAATGTGCCTACTGACAAAGAACAAGAACAGGGAGCAGAAAATGTAGAGGTAAGAGTAAGACTCAAATACAGTATTAACATTGTGGACTACAAATACATTTAAAAAAAGGTACAGGATCTGTAGACTAATTATAGGGAAAGGAAACTACATATCCCATGACGCATATCGCGTATCTCGCGATAGTTTCACAACGAGACTTAATATTCATCTTTGAGGACGTTGAAAAGCTTCTGACCGGCGGAAAAACGTGTTAAATGAATGAATTAGATTATGAAGAGTGACGATTTGTAGATGGTGCTTTTCCTTTAATACATACCTTACGCAATCTATTTTTCAGTTACTTTTTAAAAGTGGTGGGGACAATATCGAGCCTGGTAAAAAGTGGTGGGGACATGTCCCACCCGTAAATTACGCCTATGATTAGTACTAATAAATAATATTCTAGTAATATGCATGCTAATAAGCAACTAATTAAGAGACCCTAAAATAAATTGTTACCCGAGTCTCAGTTAGCTTAACGCTCATTAAAAATTAATCTTGCTACTGCGTTCTGGATTAATTGTAAAGGTTTGATAGAACTGGCTGGAAGACCTGCCAAGAGAGCATTGCAATAGTCCAGCCTGGACAGAACAAGAGCTTGAACCAGGAGTTGTGTTGCATGTTCCGAGAGAAAGGGCCTGATCTTCTTGATGTTGAATAATGCAAATCTGCAGGACCGGGCAGTTTTAGCAATGTGGTCTGAGAAAGTCAGCTGATCACAACTCCAAGGTTTCTGGCTGTTTTTGAAGGAGTTATGGTAGATGAGCCTAACTGGAAGGTGAGATTGTGATGAAGAGATGGGTTAGCTGAAACTACAAGCAGTTCTGTCTTAGCTAGGTTAAGTTGAAGGTGATGGTCCATCATCCAGCAAGAAATGTCTGTTAGACACGCAGAGATGCGAGCAGCTATCGTCGGATCATCAGGATGGAATGAGAGGTAGAGTTGAGTGTCATCAGCATAGCAGTGATATGAAAAGCCATGTTTCTGAATGACAGAACCTAGTGATGCCATGTAGACAGAAAAGAGAATCGGTCCAAGAACTGAGCCCTGAGGCACCCCAGTAGCTAGATGTTGCAGCTTGGACATCTCACTTCTCCAAGATACCTTGAAGGACCTATCAGAGAGGTAAGACTCAAACCACTGGAGTGCGGTTCCTGAGATGCCCTTTCTCAATAGGGTTGACAAGAGGATCTGGTGGTTAATCGTGTCAAAAGCAGGGAACAGGTCCAGCAAGATAAATATTGAAGATTTGGACTCTGCTCTTGCCAGTGTTAGGGCTTCAACAACAGAGAGCAAGGCAGTTTCGGTTGAATGTCCACTTCTGAAACCAGACTAGTTGCTGTCGAGGAGGTTGTTCTGTGTGAGAAAGACAGAGACTTGCTGAACACAGCTTGCTCAAGTGTTTTTGCAATGAAAGGAAGAAGGCAAACCGGTCTGTAGCTCTCTAAAAGAGGTGGGTTAAGGGTTGGTTTCTTAAGTAAAGATGTGTACATGTTCTCTAATCTCAGAACTGTTCGTTTATGGGCACCTCTCAGCTATTTTCGGTGACACACCGGCACGAGAATTAGCACTATTTTGGTGATTACAGAGAACGGATGAATACACTTAAATTAAAATGCTACTTTTAAATGTTACATTTTTATTTCTAATATATTTGTTAAATGAGTTTAAATGTATGTAATATTGTAAACTATGCTGTATTCACCCAAATAAATCAAATTTGTCTTGTATTTTGTCCATGGGTGTTCTTGCTTAATAATAAATGTTCATCTTTTGATTACTGGTGTCTGCCTCTAGTAATTGTGTGTGTAATTTTTAATACTTTTTAAACAATAGTTGATTTAAATAAACCCAGCATGGTGGGTAAAAACATTTAACCCAGCATGTGTTCTGTCCAATATTTACCCAGCGCTGGGTTGCCAAATAACTGAAGTTGGGTTGTTTTTAACCCAGCTTTTTTTAGAGTATAGTTATGAGCAGAAATGATCAGAACACACCTCGCCGCACACGAGGCCCATTTTCTGTGTTCACGAACGTGACATAACCACACAAACACAAATGAAACCACATTTCCCGTGAAATCTGACCTGACAGCTCAAATTATACAATATAATAATCTTCCACCGGTCAATCGGGATGAGTTAAGCAGAATTTTTTAAGCAGTTTTTAAAGTATTCGATCAAAATTTATTTGGCTAAAAAGAAAATCTTCCACACTGCAGATTAACTCATTTAAGGCCTACAAAGAAAAACACAAATATATTTAATTATAGCTTAAAAGGCTGAAAAACAACATTACAATGACAATCTGATTTTGTTGATCTCATATTTCTCTGTGCAGTGTGCTTTAATGTGAAGCAGCAGAGAGTGAGTGATATCTCTATAAGGAATCATTCGTGATCCCCAGCTCTCTATACAGCACATAATGGGAACCTACAAACACGTTCTTGAATCAGGACCTTGGGAACACACAAACTCAGAGAGGATCCAGGATTGGCTCACTTACCTGGGGAGCGTTTCCCAAAACCATCGTTAGCTACCTATAGTCGTGAGTTCCATTGAACTCTATTGGTAATGACGGAACTTGTGACCATAGTTGCTTTTGGGAAACGCAGCCCAGGTTAGCCACTAAACCTGCTTCATGCCACACTTTAGTGAAACGGAAACATCCAGAACACCACAAATAAAGGCAAACCTTCAGAAGAACCGGATTCAGTTAGAGCAAAGACTTGTGATCCAACAGGACCACAATGCAATGCAATTGGCCAAGAACACTGATTTGTCTCAATTCATAAAAAAAAAAAAAAAGACATTTCATAAAAAAACTTTTTAATGGCTTTATTCTTCATTGTTTTCAGCATGCTTTTGAAGCAATGCATGATGCCTTCACGATTTCATGTAGAAGTTAAAAAGCTCAATGAAACAAACAACTGGCTTACTAAACAGGCTTATTAAAAATTAATTTCCTCAAGAGGAAAGACAGTCCGAGTCTCTGATCAGTGATAGTACTGTCCTCCTCGGCCTCCTCTGCTCCATCGGCCTGCTCTCCATCCCCCTTTCCAGCCGCCTGCTCCTCGATTCCCGCCGTGTCCTCGTCCTCCTCCTCCATCAGATCTCTTCTGCCACACGGGCATCTCCGGCAGAGGCGCTTCGATCTCAGACGGCCGTCCTCCGCGGTCAGGAACCCGGCCCATCAGGATCTGAGGATTCACCAATCATCACACGCCAGCCACAAACAAACAGAGAAGCCAAAAGAGGTAGTATAATCTACGCACTCGGTTTATGGCGCAGCTGGTTTTCTCTCGGCACGAGCCGCTGCTGGTCTTCACCATATAGCAGAGGTCCTGTCTCGCAGCGAGCAGATGAGCCGCACTCACCGCCGACCGCAGCGACAGAGAATACCGCATCGGCTGATATGCTCTGGCCATCCGGTCAATCTTCACCTGAACAATAAATAAATAAATACATCTGCTTTTCTTCCAAACACTAAATGACACGTGCGTCTGTCAGTCGCTAATGTAAAGCTCACGGTAGGAACAAAATATGCAGCCAAATTATACATCATCATTAGCGGCTCACTCCTGTAAACTAGTTAATGTTTTGACCAGGAAACTACTGGGGCCAGTTGTTCAAAAGTAATCCGATCGGATTTTGGCCATCAGATGGGATCAAATCTTGACAATGGGTTGAAAAAGAGGATTGTGAATTCGGATTAGATCACAAAATCCAATATTAGTTTTGATCTGGATTAAATCCTCAGTTTGTGTTTAAAACGTTTTAGTAAGATTGGGATACTTCTGATCCAAAAAAACTGGATTATCCTGGTCCCAGCAGAAGAGTGGATTTCAGGAACAAAAATGTAATAAAACTTTAAAACTGGTCCAAAAAGTATAACATTTGTAATGTGATGTTTCTCCAAACATCCGTCAATATCAAACAAAAATATTATAAAGTTGTTTTATCACTGATTGTAAACTATATTGTCAGAAGTACAGTCAGAAGTAGTTATCTGCAGAACATCGACATTTCATTTTTTTCTCCATCATCATGTCCCTTTAGGGCCTCCGTACAGCACTAGTAATCCGGATCTGGAAAAGTGTGTATCTTGATCAGGGTGAGCCAATCTGATTTTGTTTTGAAAAATTGGCACAAAAGTAAGATGGGTTACCCGATCCTGGATAGCAAAACATGTGATTCCCAAACCTAGATCATTCTGATCCAGATTACACTGAACTGAAACCCAGATTGAGTTCAGAAAATCAACTGAACTGAATGTGGTTCACTACTGCTGCTCTCAGTGAGAAACAACTTCACAAGAGCAACAGTGAGAGCTCAGCGGTTAACACCATTCACAGAAGGATGTTTCAAGAGCGATGCTTCTCCGATCTGGGCTAAAAATGTTTTAGTTGCTCCCACACAAATTTAAAAAGTAAAATGTCAAAAGTGAAATCTGCAAGAATGCTCTGGCGGTTCTGTCAGTTTTCATTAACTTGTTAAATATTGACCAAGAAGAAAAGAAAACAGCAGAGAGTGTCTGGCGTGCCTTGGCTCTGTCGGACCAGCTGAAGGACTGTACGGTCAGATCCAGCCGTTTGATCAGCATGCGCCGCCGACACTCGTACTCCACCGACAGAACGCCGCTGATCTTCTCCAGCTCACCCTGAACACACAAAACATCACACTTAATGATGTTCTCTGATCTGAGCTGTTAATAATGTACAGTATGTGGTGAGAGTTAAACTCTTCTCACCCATTGGTCCGGACGGAGGGAGCTCTTGAACGCAGGATCTCCGATGTGCGTTTCTGGAAGCTGCTTGAGTAAAACCTTGACCTGCACCAGAAAATATATCAATCCTTCAATACACAAAAATTAAGTAAATAAAACAACATGAAAAACAGAGCTAAAAGCTAAGATACATGTATGAGAGGTCCCCGTGTTATAAAACATACAGCAGACTTGCTCTTTAGTCTATGATGAGAGTTTATCGTTCCCCATGCAGTCATCATAACGGAGTGCATTTATGAATGGATCAACACGTTAATAAAGTACAAGTAATACAGTGATTAAATCAGAGAAGCGTGATATGACTGCTGTAAACCACTGGCAGAGGATGAGAGTAAACACTCGTTCAGATCAAAACCCCACAGTGTCTGTACTTTTACTCAAGTTCTTGGTTTGTGTAGTTGGTCCAGCACTGAAGGTTTAAAGTGCTTAATCTGCTCTCAATACGGTGCTCAAGCTGACCGTGAATACTCGCTCCTGTGATGACTGTCAGGAGATCTAATGAAACACATGCAGTGAATGACGCACCTGCTGCTCCACAGCAGTGAACGCGTCTCTGGTGTCTCGTCCGGCTGGATCCGGCAGCTTCAGAGCTTCACAGATGACTCTGAGATCCTGGAGAGACACGTCCAGCTCCTCTGCGTCCGCTGCCGGTTTACTGGACACCATCTGCTCCGCTTGAAGCTCCGACGCCAAGAACACTGAACCCAGAGACTCTCGGTCAACACGGAGACCAACATCCACCACAAACCTGAACCTTCAGACCACTCACAGACGATCTTCAGATGCTCCTCGGTGTCCTTCACATCTCCGTCTGCTAATCGCGACGCCAGGCCTTCATACGGACAGCACAGGTCCTTCAGCAGTCTGCCGGTGTCCAGCATGCATCTGTCTGGATCTTCTGCTAGCAAACACAGCCACAAACACATTCAGTTCAGTGTGACTGAAGCTAAAGCATCACAAAACATTTCATCTCACCACTGAGAGTTCTCCTAAATAGCAGTAAAAGAGTTTTCTCTTAAAACCTCTTCACAAAGCTGCGGAGACACACTTGTGCTGAGGAATAGAGAGAAGAGTTCAGCTCAGAGTGAGGGGGCGGGGTTTACCTCGTTGCTATGGGTGATGTACACAGTGCACAGTGATTGGCTGATCAGAGATTTATTCATAGAAATATTGTAGAGTACAATATTATGTTGCCATATTCAAATAAAGGTTAAAAAATTAAATTTAATCATTCAAATAAAGATTTAAAATGCAGGCTGTCACTAATTAAACAAGTATATGTTCAGCTAATTGTCAGCCTCTTACATGTGTGCTTCTCATAATTAGTGAATATGCATATAAACATCCTTTTAATGAACAGTAGAATAATCACAGCTGATAGTAAGACATGCAAACGTAACAGAAAACCAGACTGGACACAAGAACATGTTACTTCTCATCCAGCTGGTTAATAACAAGGATATAATCAAAGGAGAATCTGCAGTTAGGATAACCTCAAAACCAAAGGAGATACTTTATAAAAGCTCATTATCATCAGATGTTTCTAAACTGTTTGTTCTGAGGCAGATTACCGGAAACAGCTATTTTAGGATAGTTTGTGGTTTAGGACTCCTCTTCAGTACTCCTAACATTTCACAGATTTAGGAGCTAGTTTTAGTGCTAAATCACTTTAGGAAACACTCTTAGAGTCCTAAATTTAGGACTGACACCCATTATTTTTAAGATTTTCTCCTAAATCAGCGAGTTATGAGCTACTTTTAGCCTGAAGATGTTTTGTGAACACGGGCCCAGATGTCCAGCAGTGTGTGTGTGTGTGTGTCACCTGTGATGAGCGGCTCCTGTGTGTGTGTGTGTGTGTGTCACCTGTGATGAGCGGCTCCTGTGTGTGTGTGTGTGTCACCTGTGATGAGTGGCTCCTGTGTGTGTGTGTGTGTGTGTGTGTCACCTGTGATGAGCGGCTCCTGTGTGTGTGTGAGTCTGGATGAGAGCCACGTCACCAGACTGACATATTCAGATGAGCTGAAGCCCCGCCCACACGCCTCCAGAAGCCCCGCCTCCTCCACCAGGGGCCCGTTGAACCTGACACACAGATCCAGACTCATGTGTTTCTCAATCATTCACATGAACAGCTGCACACAGGGCTTATGCACCTTTACACTACAACACCTTAAGAAGTAGAGGACATTTAGAATAAATGGAACATTGTTTCTAAATATAAATGTCTTGTATTAGCAACACTTTGAAGCTTGAAAACACAACAGGGTCATACAACCACATTTCAGAAACTTCTCCGGCTCAAATTTGTGATTTTGCTAATATTTATTCTGAAGAAAGATAAACATGTAAGGTGATGAAAGCCAAAATATTAAATGTTGTGGATGAATATTTACGGAGTAATACAGTATTTTGTAGAGGAATCTCACCCGAGATTCGGTGCTTTACATTAAGATGCTTTTACTGGAGAAGCAAACTGATGAAAGACATCTTTAAACATCCTTAATTTGGTTTAATTTCTCAGAAAACAAGACTAACTGTATCTTGATTGAAGGACGTTATCTTGATGATATAGATGTCTTCTGAAACAGCTAAAGCTAATATATTTATCTGTCAAACATTTGAATAAAAAGGCCGTTTTCATCGCATTCTCCATAAACACAACAACACTAGAAAGACACGATGAATAACTTATTCTGTTAAGAAGACATTTATGAAACATAATAAATAAATACATCTGACAATGAATCATTATGATCTGATCCTCAATCAGAAGACTCCTAAATGACCTGCTGCTTACCCGACCTGATCCAGGATGTCCAGTATATCGCTCTCCATCCTAAACGCGTTCACATATGATCAAATAAACCACATTAATCACAGAAATCACATCATATTTGATAGAAATCCGTCTCCGGCGGTGCGTCGCTCAAATGAAGCCGACCGCCAGCAAACAACAACAACACAAGAGTTCCGCTAAACTTCACATTTATACATCACTGCAGATCAAACTCGTCTTATATAATAATTAATATACCACAGCTTCCTATTGCAAGAGCACCGTAGATAATAATCATGGGTACTGTAATCATGTAACACCGTGACAAAGAGACACTTCCTGTCTGTGATGGATTATAAAATGAGATTTCATGTAAACATAAATTAATTTCACTAAATGTCTAAATATAACCCGAGGAAGATCGTATGATAAAGATGTCCAGCATGCTTCATTATTCGCTATAAACACTCATTATATCCTTCATGAAGGAATACTATCTGATTCTGTAGTAAATACTAGTGTTTTTGAACTATACTACAGTAAAGTATTGAATTAATTCTATAGTCTCTGTTGCTGTGGCAGACCTAACTCTAGTAACAGCATATAAACATGACTTTACCCGATACTGGACTGTTTTCTACAACTATAGGGTATTATACTGCACTACAGTTTACTGTAGTAAAAACTAAAGTATACTACAGTATTTATTACAGTGTATCTGTTTAATATACGCTAGATAATACTACAGTAGCATTCATTAACAGTGTTGTAAATACTATAAAATATACAGTAATACACTTTACTATAGCACGGTTCAGAAACACTACAGTATTTACTATAGTACTTTCATGTGGTAATCACAGAGTATATCAAGCGTATTAATGCTTAAATAAGAATAGTGTGGCTAAAAATAAAAATTCAGCCATTATTTTATAACCCCAAGGGTTTTCTGTGGAACACAAATGAGAGAAAGGCTTGCTGTGGAGCCTGAAGAGGAGCAGATCTCCTTCATTCTGAGCTCTTCATGATCCATCAGCTCTGTGTGATTGGACTAATCTTCAGGATTTGAGTGGCACTCGGGGGTTTAACCTATTACACTTTCTTTCAGCTGCTTCACATTAAAAGATTTGTTTAGCTAACAATGAAAATTAGCTGAGAATGTGTTCATCCTCAGTTCATCTGAGATTAGGATGAGTGTGTTTCTTCATCAGGTTTGTAGAAATGTGTCTCTGCATCAGTGTCTCAGCAATGGATGCTCTGCAGTGAATGGGTGCCGTCAGAATGAGATAAATACATGTATAAATAAAACAGAACAAAAATGATAGATATGACTGAATTCACAACAAATGCAACAAACGTAATAATGCATGTTTGTCACATAGAAAAGCACTTGAGAGCAAAGCATTGATTTGAGCTGCTGGAAAGATACTGCTAATACATTCTGACATCGTTTAGAACGACATGAGGGCGAGGAAATGATTTTCTTCTGTTGAACACAGGAGGATTTTGTAGAATGTTACCAAACCATTTTGGTTACCCTTGATTTCTACTGTATGGACAAAAAAATATTGAATTTCTCAAATTATGTTCCACAGAAGAAAGCAATTCATGCAGGTTTGGAACGACATGACGTTGAGTAGCCTAATGGTGACAAATTTCATTTTTGGGTGAATCTCCCTTTAAAAACTTTATTATTTGTAAATAATAAGCACCTTATAAGACACTGATATTTATCTCTAATCTGGCCCTTATTGAATTAACATTGTATTTAAATTCAAATTCATTAGAACTGAACATCATCAGTTGAGCTGACTAGTATTAGTAGGATGGTGGTCACAAAAAGTAAAACCATGGTCCTCATTACCATGCTTCATGGTTTTCAAAATAAATAAGTAATAATAAAAAATAAAAAGTAAAAATAATAAAATATAAAATTTGTAGTTAAAAAAAAACTAAACATGAAGAAACTAGAAAACAACTATGAAATTAAAATATTCCTCAATATGTAATAACAGTAACATTTACAATGCATACATTTCTGGCAGCACAGCCCAGACAGCAACATAGTTTTGGCCCAGATCCAGTCCACATCTGGCCCGTGAGAAACCCATGCGTCTGGGAGGCTACTTGTACAGTTAATAACTTTAATTACTATGGTGCTGAACTGAAGCCTATCGGCGTTTCCCAATATACCTCATAGAACCTTTAATGTTCTCATAGATCACACAATTGTGTAACAATTCTGTTACATCTGAATGGATCAAGCGACTATCTTATAAATCACGGCAGAAGCACGGTGCTGTGCGGGAGACTGATGACATCGAGCAGGTCTCCCTCGTTTCGGCCATCGGCCCACTACTCGAACAGAACGTCCCAGTGCTCCTGATGGCCAGCAGGTGACCGCGGCCCCCAGACCTCTGGGCCCTATGCCGTCACCCACTAGCGACGCCCCTGCCAGACACATATCTGTTTAGAGCTGTTTTGTCTTGTAAACACTGCTTGATCTGTGCAGATTTCTCTCCTGATTCAGACCAGAACACTTTTTCACTGGAAGAAGAGTTATTATGGATTATGGACTTATATTTGAGTTAAAAACGTCTTAATGCTGGATTTGTTTCTTTAAACATGCAGCTTTCTACCATAGAATGTTATTAAATAAAAATAATAAAAGTGACACAGTGGGAGTGGGTTTTGCTCAAGCTCTCTTTAAATCTCCACCAGGTCTCGAGAAACACCTTGTGCTGTGGTGGTGTTCTTGTCTTCATCATGAGCTGCTGTTGCGTGGAAAAGTCATTTCCTTAATTTCACATTGTGTTTTCCATGGAAACGGTTTGAAAAGACATGAACTTAATGACAAGATGTGCATTTTAAGCTTGAATGTCAAACAGATTTGATTCTAGGTGTTGTAGATTACTCAGAAATTGTAGTCCATTACTGATTACAGATTACATGATGAAAACTGTAGTAGTAATGTAATCTAGGTTACTCATTTTAGACTACTTTTGGATTTACTTGATCAAACTTGTTTTAAACTTACCATCAAACGTGCCATATTGATATGAAAAAGCAAAGAGAAACAACATATATTCCATTATTTGATTTCAACTTCATAAACTGCATTAAACATCGCACCCGTTACACCAGTGTTTCCCAAACTGGGCTTCATTGGATTCAACTCACTCTCACTCACACAGAGACACACAGACACACAGACACAGAGACACAGAGACACAGAGACACAGAGACACACAGACACAGAGACACAGAGACACAGAGACACACAGACACACAGACACAGAGACACAGAGACACACAGACACAGAGACACAGAGACACACTTCTGTCAATTGTGGGGACTTTCCAAAGACTTCTATTACTTTTATACTGATCAAACAATATGTTCTATCCCCTAACCCTAAACCTACCCCTCACAGAAAACCTGTTTGCATTCTTACACTTTCAGATAAACATCATTTACTATTTTTAATATTTGTTCCCCTCATGGGAACAGTAGGCCGGTCCCCACAATGTCAAAAATATATGAAACAAGTACACAAACACACAGCACTAATTTAAATTCTCACTTTATTTTCATGGTAATGTTAACTGATGTAATAAGTGTATGGTGTAACAAAAACTGTTACAAACATCTGTATGCATATTTAGATTGTATATTTATGAAAGTAAGAAGCTACATCTGTATACAGAAAATACATCTATGACATGAGTTACTGAACTATAAATATTACATCATATATTTAGTATTTTCAAACCATGATAGAAATACCTCTACATAGATATAAAGCGATAGAAGCGGAGCGTGAGCGTTACGGGCGGATGTGAGGCACTTCTTCAGATGGAGGAGGATGAAGCCGATGGCACTAAAGCTAAACGACTTCACAGGCTCAGAAAACCACTGCTATACTACATCAGCACACGACTACACGACGCAATTCATAACCGCGAGAAGAGCCAACACTGTGAGAAGCACTTCCATGAGTAGAGAAGAACACGAATAAAACAATAGCAGCACATGATTAAACTGGGAGTCACATGAACGCAACGTTACACGCGAAAGCGTTGCATAATCCGCGAGGTCTGTGTGAACCGAAGAAGCCCGATTGGCCTCCAGCCGGTTCTCCACAGACGCCAGCGATTCACCAGAAGCAGCAACACAAAAGCGTGGCGAGGGTTAAACCATACTGAAGAACTAGATTAACAGTCATCCAAATAAATCTTGCGATGCGGTTAGTGATTGTTTCTAGCAGCTTCATAAGACGAGCTTCAAAAACGTTTGTTCGGCGCACTATTTACTGTCCGTCGTTCGGCGATACAAAACTAGAGACTCTCGATTAAAACCTCGGACGTCTTTTCCATCGTCTCCACTACTTTTCAATGTGAAACAATATTAAGATGTGACCTATGTACACAATGCTGTGAAGTCAAACCACGATACGTACCGTCACTGTGGGAATAGTGTCGGTACAGCCGGAGGTCCGAGAGCGTCTCGTGGAAATACTTGCATAGAAAGTAAACCGTTGTTCTTTCCCACAACACTGACAGATCATCTTTGCACAAAACATCTGATTATTAGTCAAAACAAGATTCGGCATCAATATAAACATGCATTTAAAATGAACACTTATATTGTCCTCGATGTTGAACGTCCCTCAGGGTTTTAAACCGTCTGCGGTCAAAGTCTGGATCAGAAGGAGCTTCTGTAGACGAAGCGCTTGTGGGATTATAATAAGTGCCCGCTGGATTGAAAACATCAGCGCTTTAGGAAACCTGCGTCCCGAACACGATGCAGGAGGAAAACAAGAGCACAAGAGTCTGTACCTACGTGCATTTCTCCATCTAGTGCTGATAGCGTCAAAAAGAAAAGGTCACGGTTAATAACTGCATGAAAAAGCGGAAATCCCTTTAGCGTACGTGTTACACCGTGTCCTCGTTACACGCCACACCACACACAATAAAAGGCATCTTTTCCATGTTAATCAGAGTTTCTGTCCTAACTAGCCACAACACGTGAAATTTCTATTTTAGAAACGGTTTGTATTTCTGCAACATCGCGGCTGGAACAACAATTTACAAACTATATAACAGTAGATAATCTCAGGTGATTATGTGCATAATCTATTATTACCTGTCATTTTAATGTTCATATTTTAATTATAATAAATTGAATTGCTTGTGTTTTTGTTCACAATTTAATATTTAATAATGAACCTACAGGATGAGCATATAGGCTTATGCATTTACTTATTTATGAAGAGAACAGATGAACAGAGAGATTGTGTGTCACTTTTCATGTTCAACAACACACCATAACAGCAAAGGCCACTAAAAACAACAAAATATGCTAGAGCTAAAAAAAAAAGAAAAGATTTCTCTATTTTAATAGATTCTCATTTTTATGACCCAATATCGATTCTTAAATCCCAATTGATGCTGTTTTTTAGTTGATGAATGAACCGTGCCGCCTCCAATCCAATAAATCGCAATAGACTAAGCTTTGTGAGTTCTGTCCATTTTATTAGGAAATTGAAGCAATAAATACCATTTTGGCACTCTCTAATGTGGCATGATAGATCGCTGTAGACACCTCAGATCAAGCAAAGCGGCAGCGCACCGATCTGCTCTTTCTCTTTACTAGTCTGTACTCGCCTGTGCGTAATCAAAGGCAAAGCAAAAGACTGGTGACAGTTTTATTATTGTTCTGGAGACGATCGCGTGCTCTGCTGCCTCACTGGAGCGCACTCGCCACCAACTGGACAGGAGTGTGAATTACAGTTATACATTACAATAAATCACCCTCAATGTAATCTGTCAAAGTGGCAGACGACCTTCAGATTTTTCCGTCACTGCTAAACAAATTCCGTCAATTACAAATTTCTATACATTTGATTGATTCTGACAGGTCTGGTGTGGATGGCTACATTGCTTGTCGCGTGGCGTGTAGTTAGGACACTGTGTTAGAGCTCTGTACAAGACATGATAGCATTATTATTTCTTCACACAGTTACACGCAACGTGTGGTTTCGGACGTGCACCTCGGCGTGTGTTTCCGGGCACTCCTCCTGGCGTCAGGAGCTCCTCCGCCCGCACTCCACGAGCGACGCTCCGCCCGTCTTGGGCCAGTGAAAGCAGCGCCGTCCGGTCCGGCTCAGCCCGCAGCCTTGTGCTTCCCTCCGCAGCACCGGCAGGCCTCTCCGCAGCGGTGGCAGGCGCGCAACGGCGGGTAGCAGCACATGCAGGGCGCCAGCAGAGACAGCCCCAGCAGCGCCAGCCAGCGCACACAGAACTGCTCCTCGCTGGCGTCGCAGGAGCAGGGGTCCGAGAAGTCTCCCTCCGAGTCGGACATGCAGTGGTACAGCATGCTCTCGGCACACAGCATGCAGCTCAGCCGGTAGATGCACTGCTTGATGGGGTCGGGTGCATCGGGGCACTGACCCCGCCGGTTGTCCTCGTGGTTGAACATCTCGCGACAGTAGATGCAGCGCGAGCGCTCTCCGTCCTCGCGTCGCCTGCGGCCCGGCGGCTGCTGCGTCTTGACCGAGTCCTTGGCGTCCGGTTTGGAGAAGGTGGCGGAGGCATCGGGCTCCTCGCGCTCCAGGTCCTGCTTCCACAGCACCGGGTGCCGGTAGTCCTCGTAGCCTCGGATGAGGACATCCTTGCGCGGGTTGATGCGGACGATCTCCTCCTCGTCAATGTGAAAGCTCACGTGCCGCATGCCGCTGGAGGAAACCTGAGACAGAAACCAGACAGCCTGAGAAGCTGCAAATACAGGCAGACCAAAATTTATTCAGGCACCTTCAACATTTCCTCACATTGTCACAGGTTATTCGCAATAAGTAATAAAATATGACAAGAACTCAAGAGTTAAACTGTGCCAGAGCAAATCTTGATAATGTCAGATAACTTTGATAGAAAGATATGTAACAAAACATGCTCAGGTCAAAGTGTCAAATCAAATTTTTGGTCCCAAATTTTTATTAATTTTACTGGTAGTCCACTGTAGGAAGAATCTTTGGGTAGAATATACATAGTTTACTTTATTTTGCTATCCACACTTAAATTTATGAACTATAGTGTCCTGCACCCACTAATAAAAAAATTGAGCTGGGCAAGTTTACGGGTTAACACCTTAATTGATTAACGTGGACAATTATTTTATTGCGCATTAACGCAGTTTTTATTATTATGAAAGTCCGTTGCTCACTGGCTCTGAAGGAGGGGTGGGATGTTGATCAGTACTGGTTTGGGATGGGTGTCATCAACTAATGAGAGCATTTGGGCTGGGCCTACGACTGTAGCAGCAATAACATGAAGCGTTCATGACTTAAGTGGGAAATCGGAAGTTCCGCGGTTAGTGCTCACACTACATGTGTACTGTGCCCGAGCCCAACTGAACCGTACTCTGGCCCACCTCTTCCAACCGAGCCAGGGACAGCTAAACAAACCACGCCTGAGCGTGGCACAGAACGATCACACTAGTCAAACGAACTGGGCTTTGGGGGGGTCAAACACGCTCGGGCACGGTTAAGATTGCCTAGTGTGAGACACCCTTATTCTCCCACACACCGCACACACAAGTCTCTACCCGGCCGCACCCGCACTCACCCATCAAGTGTTGTCCCATGATCGTGCAGGTCTCTACTCGGAAGGAGCCTGTTATAATGTTATGATCGAGGCTCTGGACTCTGAGCATAACTTGTTTTTCTATAACAAACTATAAAATATTTTCAAAAAAATTTTAATGCCCTGGCAGTAGCAAATAGCTTTGGTTTAAAAAAAAAAAAAAAAAAAGTAAAGTCGTGACGTATTGTCAAGTATGGGTGTGTACACATACTCGACACACTCGATTGGTGCTCTGCGTTTAACCCATCCAAGTGCACACACACAGCAGTGAGTAGTGAACAAATGCACACACACACGTGAACACACACCCGGAGCAGTGGGCAGCCATGCTGCGGCGCCCGGGGAGCAGTTGGGGGTTCGGTGCCTTGCTCAAGGGCACCTCAGTCGTGGTATTGAGGGTGGAGAGAGCGCTGGACATTCACTCCCCCCACCTACAATTCCTGCCGGCAGTTTTATATTTTAATTTGATTACATTAGTGTTTGAGTTGAGATTTACAATAAATATTTTAACTGCTACTATGTAAAAGGAATACTGCTATAAAAAAAGCACCTTATTTGTTTAAAGTGTTTGCAAACCAAATGCTATTGCACTTTTTTTCATATAGCAGTACTTTTAAATGATAAAAATACACAATACACTATGTTTGAATTCATTATTGAATTTTGTGCATAATGCAATTAATTGCGATTAAACATTTTGATCCCAAAGTATCGATATATCGATACTGATGCCAATATCGAAAGTACTGATACTCAAATAAAAAATATGGATACTAAGGTGTTTTATTTACCAGTGATTTTGTTAATTTAACCAAAATAAATTTGAATGCATTGAATTGGAAATTAGTGAATAATTGTGTAGGATAGAACCATTTACTGCTCATCTGAACGCACACAAATGTTGCAAGACAGAACCAATCAACCACAGAGAGCGTTCACTCACTTCTGACAGTGTATTCAAACAGGGCTGCGTTTCCTAAAAGTATCATAAGAAAGCATTGATGCTTTTGGGAACAGCAGCCCAGAACAATGCTTATCAGAAGACAGAAAAAAACATGTTTGAGTAATTTCACAAAAAAATAAATTGAAATTGTAGCCTACATAGTTTGTGCAATTACATGTTAAAAGTTCATATTGATCATGTTCTATTCTGTAATATTAATATAAATCATACCCTGTCAATGAAAAGGTTGTATTGTTTGCGTGCAACAGCCTGTCACTGGCAGTCCCTTATGAAAATCAACCATGGTTTTACTAAAGTGACCGTATAGTTCAACTATAGTATTTGTAGTTCCCTATCGATACTTCACTCGTACTGCGTCTTGCTTAACCCTCTGGGGCCCGCTGTATCGCCGGCGATACGAACTCGGTTTTTTTACGATAAGTGCAAAAGACACTAAAAGTACTCTGTTGATTTTGGTCACACAAATAAGTGTTATACATCAATCGAAACTGTTAAGTGTCTACTTTTTTTGAGTACACTCACGATTACAACAAAACTTTGTGGTTTTGGAAAAAAAAGAAAACCAACAGGATGCGCTCTCTGTCTTCTCCGTCTCCGCGATATGTTTATAGTAACGCGTCACTAAAATGAAGTGTAACTCAGCGAATACTCAACACAGAAACATTAGAGTTATATCTATAGAAAGCCTAAAGCGTCTGCTTTCAAACGAAGTAAGTGTTATCGAAAACAAATGTTCTGTGATAAAGTAATCAGTATGAAACCGACACCATGTTCAGTCTGTCCAGTCTAACTCATTATTTCTAATGAGATCCCGCCCCCTCGTGTTCACATGTAAATAACCACGTGACGCGCGCGCGCTTGGAGACGCCCAACAACAAACAGTCACGAGACTCTGTTGCTGCTCGTTTCTGGAAGGAGACACGCTGAGTAAAGGCTGGATTTACCTCAGAATAAGTGCAAGACTTCATACAGAAGATCGATCTGAGTAAGTAATGCTTCTTTTTTGCATTAGTTAGCGTGTTATTGTGACAAACTTGAACGCGTTTAGTTGGTTTTCCCAACCGACAACATGATGAATGCTACGCATCTAAGAATGTTTAGGAGAATATTTAATGTTCACAAATAGATTTAATAGCGTGCTAAACAATAACAATTAGTTTCTCAGATATAAAATATCCTTTTTTATGGTACAAAGTACATCCTTTTGTGGTTCACAGCATACGTGAGTCTATGGCTGCAGAATCATAACAGCTAACGTTACTATAAAACCATACATACTAGGCTATATGACTACAAAATCATAGTTGTTTTTTCCCAAACTGTAATTCCAGACTACAGTGTTTGAATATGATGGGCACTTCATTGTATTTAAATTTCTTATGGCACGATGATGTTTTCATGCTCTATATAAAACAATAAAAGTAATATGAGAGTACATTGTAATATGATGAATGCTACGAGTCTAAGTATGTTTACAACATGTTTATTATTAATAACCTACTCTGTTCAAAAATATATTATAATAGCGTGCTAAACAATAATAGTTTCTCTGATATAAAATATAATTTTTTATAGTACAAAGTACATCCTTTTGTAGTCCACAGCATACTTGAGTCTAGTGCTGCAGAATCATAACAGCTTCTATAAAATCATGCATACTAGGCTATATGACTACACAATCATAGTTGTTTTTTTTCCCAAACTGTAATTCCAGACTACAGTGTTTGAATATGATGGACAATTTATTGTATTTAAATTTCTTACGGCACGAGTATGTTTTCATGCTCTATATAAAACAATAAAAGTAATATGAGAGTACATTGTAACATGATGAATGCTACGAGTCTAAGTATGTTTACAACATGTTTATTATTAATAGTCTTCTCTGTTCAAAAATATATTATAATAGCGTGCTAAACAATAATAGTTTCTCTGATATAAAATATAATTTTTTATAGTACAAAGTACATCCTTTTGTAGTCCACAGCATACTTGAGTCTAGTGCTGCAGAATCATAACAGCTGCTATAAAATCATGCATGCTAGGCTATATGACTACACAATTATAGTAGTTTTTCCCCCAAACTGTTGTTTTCATGCTCTGTATAAAACAATACAAGTAATATGAGAGTACATTGTAACATGATGAATACTACGAGTCTGTTTAGAACATGTTTATTATTAATAGCCTACTCTGTTCAAAAATAGATTTTAATAACGTACTAAACAATAATAATTAGTTTCTCAGATATAAAATGTATTTTTTTGTGTATGATAGTACAAAGCATGCATGAGTCTATGCTCACAAATGTTTTTTTTTTTGGTTGTTTGTATTTTTTTGGACCAGGTACCTGAACCACAGATGAATCCTGATGACTTTCTTCAATATCTTTTCCTCTGAGAGCGCTGTACCAACATCAGATGGTCAACTACACTGATATTCTATGGTAAAACAAGATCCTTGGCTACTGGTTGTGTTTTTTTCTTCTTGAATCCATGGAAATAAGTAAATATCAGGTATTTGTTTCACTTGTTGAACAGAATCTGTTGCAGGAATGACTCAAAGTCTGTTCACATCTCTGTGGTTAGATCAGTGTGCACAATAATGTGTCTTTGACCTTCATTATGTATGTTTTGATTATACTGTGTTGTAAATAAAATACAAATCATTTAAAAAACCCATTTTTTCAGTCTCCTCACACTCTCTGTCTTACCTGCCTCAGTCACAGTCACACTGATGGCCCATTAGCAGCTTTAGGGGAGGGCCCTTTGTCTCTCAGGTGAGAACCACTTAATATTCAAGACCATTACCACTCCCTCGCATATTGGCTTTAGATCACAAAACATGTCTTTAAAAATTTAAATCAATATATTGTTTTCTGTGAATGAGTAAGCTGAATGATTTTCACATAATTGTGAAGTAAATGTTCTAGTTTACAAGACTGATTACTCAAAAGTCTTATTCAGGACGATTTAGTGTGGCTTTTATGGCCTTATTTCAGCTACATTATTTTCCCCAAAACTTACTAACCACGCATAATATTTTTTTTCTAAGAAATGCAGACATGTACATCCATCTTGGTCACATATTATTGTAGCACAGTTTGTGCTGAATACAAAAAAAATTACATGTTTGTCAATAGTATGATTTAAGAAGCTGAAATAAGCACAAATATCAGGGCATGTCAACACATCTCAAGGGCCCCAAAATGACCTCAGACCCCAGAGGGTTAAGACGCTAAGGTGAAAACTCCTTTTTCTTCGATGACTGAAGCCTTTTCAATAACGCAGTATAACTGCACGGCCATTGGTTCGTGCAGTGAAATAAAAACAAACTAATGGCTCGGCAGCAGAACTGCACAAGCCTATGGCAACAAAGCCTGCCAGAATGGGCGGGGCCATCTGGCTATATAAGCGGGCATTTCGGCATAGGATCCTCAGATTTCTTCTCCTTCAGCGATGACTGCAAGATCTTCGCTCTACGAGACTTCGCCGTGAACAAGCTTCACAGAGGATCATGACCCCCTTCCTGCTCGGCTGTTTTCGCCGCTCCCCAGCCACCTTCAGCGTCTGCAGCAGCTGCGGTCTTCCGGGGTCCCCTGCCGCCATCCGGTGATTTCTCTATTAGAACAAATTTTCTCAGCGTTGTTTCAAATGCTGCGCCGTTGTCGTCACTTATGCAGGGCTCCCTTGCATGCCGCTGACAAACACGGCAAGTGTGTTTCATGCTTGGGCGTCACCCATGCTGAAACTGCACTCACTGAGACAGTTAGAGACAATGTTAGACAATGAGAATATCCACATTGTGAGGATATGAGTCTCGCCTCTCTGCACTCGCGGTTAGCTTTCTGTTCAGAAAGCGATTCCGCCCCCTCGCGCCCTCCTGCTTTCTTCCTCCTAGGAATCTGTGAGAAAAAAACAGCGGGGCAGAGGAACTCTGCGCTCTGAGACAAGTGAGCCCATGCCGGCTGAGAACCAGTGAGCCCACGCCGGCTGAGAACCAGTGAGCCCACGCCGGCTGCCTCACTCTCTCCTCATAGAGAGGTTTCTCCCGCCATCAGGCCCCTCGTCAACGGGCTTCACCGTTCTTCCCAGAAGTCCTTGACGAGATAACCAGATCTTGGCACGCCCCCTACTCGGCCCGCCTACGTGTCTCTTCTTCGTCCGCCCTCACATCGGTCGATGGCGCCGAAGAAAAAGTGTACGACAGACTGCCTCCCCTGGATGAGTCAGTGGCTGCGCATCTTTGCTCGCCCATGGCCATCGGTTGGAAGGCAAAGGCTGCCCACCCGTCCAAGCAGTGTAGGACAACTTCAGCTCTTGCTGGACGAGCCTATTCGTCAGCTGGACAAGCGGCCTCGGCACTTCACTCCATGGCGGTCCTCCAGGTATTTCAGGCCAAACTTCTCCGCTGCATGGACGAGTCCAACCCGGACCCCACAGCTTTTAAGGAGCTGCGCAGTGAGACCGACCTGGCTTTACATGCCAACAAGATGACGGCTCAGACGATTGGCAGGTCCATGGCCAGTCTAGTGGCATGCCCTTGGGAATGGTCTACAGAAGGAAGGTGGTCCCGACAGACGCTTCCAACACAGGTTAGGGAGCACTGTGCAACAGCAAACCGCCTTTCAGAAACTGATCAAAAGAGGAGGGTCGGCTTCACATCAACTGTCTGGAAATGCAGCCTTCGCACCTTTCCGACAGACCTGAGGGGACACCGCGTCTTAGTCCATTTGGACAGTATGACGGTGGTCCTCTATATAAATCGCCAGAGGGGTCTCTCCTCGAAGCGCCTCTTCATTCTGGTAGAGCACCTCTTGGAAATGGAATCAGCTCAACTTGATTTCACTGATAGCAACGCATGTGCGGGCAGGTTGAACCAGTGAACAGACACGCTATCTCGGAGCAATGTCCCCTTGGATGAGTGGATGCTCCACCCACAAACGGTTCACAGAATCTGGGAGATCTTCGGCAGGGCAGAGGTTGACCTCTTCGCCTCGGGAGACAACTCTCATTGCCCAACTTATTTTTCGAAGGACAAAGATGCGTTGGCCCACAACTGGCCCAACCTCCTCCTTTAAGCTTTTCCCCCGATCTCCCTGATCTCACAGGTAATCAGGCGAATCAGGGAACAGAAACACAGGGTTCTGTTAGTGGCCCTGCTCTGGAGGAACCAACACTGGTTCGCAGAGCTGTCTCCTCTGCTTTCTACAGCCCCGTGGCCCATCCCCCTGAGATGGGACCTCCTCTCTCTGGCGAACAGAACAATATGGCACACCCAGCCAGAGCTGTGGGCTCTGCACCTTTGGTCTCTCGATGGGAGCCTGCGGACCTCCTTGAGAGCTTGCTAAATACAATCTCTCAGGCTAGGGCACCATCTACGAGACGACTCTATGCCCTTAACTGGTCTGTCTTCTCCGCCTGGTGTACAGCCCATGGCACAGACCCAATTTCCTGGGACATATCTCTGATATTGTCATTCCTCCAGGAGCTGTTGGATAAGGTCCGTTCCCATTCCACACTCAAGGTCTATGTAGCAGCCATAGCAGCCTCTCACGCTCCTATAGCTGGCCAGTCAGTGGGCAAGAACAACCTAGTTGTTCGGTTTTTGAAGGTGTCTAGGAGGCTTAACCCGCCTCGCCCCATCACCGTCCCTACATGGGATCTGTCCATGGTGTTGAGGGCACTGAAGAGGCGTTAGTATCGGTAAAGCATATGGGAGACCTGCAGGCACTCTCTGTGAGCCCCACCTGCCTCAAATTCAGGCCTGGCAACTCCCTGGTCGTCCTGAGGCCAAGGCATGTTACATATCTTAAGTGAATGAATGAAAGTTGAATTTATTCTGCCCTATCAGGGCTTTGAGATTTTAAATTGAGCGTTCCGCCCCGTTCAGGCAGACAGAACAGTACTTTGTATCCTTCGGTGGCCGCCCCAAAGGGGCTCCGGTCACAAAGCAGAGATTTTCCAAATGGATAATTGACACTATTGCGCTAGCGTACTCTTCTTTGGGCCTACAATGCCCCATGGGACTAAGAGCCCACTCAACTAGAGGCATCGCCTCTTCCTGGGCGTGGTCTAGTGGTGTGTCCATTGCAGAGATTTGTGCGGCGGCCGGCTGGGCCTCGCCATCCACATGTACCAGGTTTTATAATCTAGGACCTCTAGGAGTTTGCGGGGGTTATCCTGCAAAATACGTGGTCCCTCTGGGCCCCTTTCTGGTGCTTAAGGCAAGTTCAAATATTAGTCGTTCCTCTAGCATAGCACGGCGGGATTGTACTGGTTCCCCTTAGCGTCTTAAGCAAGACACAGTACGAGTGAAGTATCGATAGGGAACGTACTCAGTTACTAACGTAACCTTGGCTCCCTGAGATATGGGAACGAGTGCTGGCCATGCTATGTAGCTGCACGACTCAGTCGGCACTTCAGTCGAAGTAACCTGAGGATCCTATGGCAAAATGCCTGCTTAAATAGCCAGATGGCCCCGCCCATTCTGATGGGATTCGTTGCCATAGGCTCGTGCAGCTCGTGGTTCGTTTTTATTTCACCGAACGAACCAATGGCCATGCAGTTACACTGCGTTATTGAAAAGGCTTCAGTCATCGGAGAAAAAGGAGTTTTCCCCTTATTGTCTTAAGCAAGACGTTAGTTATGTTAGTAAGAGAGTACGATTTACATGGTTATTATCACAACAGTAAACATATTTTAACCATGTGTAAACATTAAGAATGCAAAGTCGGCAACACCAAAGCTCCAAAAATATCCAAAATATTTTATTAAAAAACTATCGCATAGTGTGTGACGTATCGAGCATGCAGGCATCTAATGTTTTTTAATAAAATATTTTTGGAGCTTTGGTGTTGCCGACTTTGCATTCTTAATATGCTTCTACTTGTTTTTTAGTCGAGCACCGATTTGAGATCGATGTGCGTGCTGTTGCTTGCTCTTAACCATGTGTAAACAAAAATATAACCTAAAGAGTTGCAATTAAGGCGTATTGAATTTTAAAATGTTTTTAAATATAAAGTTAAGTGGGTATCATTACCCATTTTACTCTTAGTAATTTAATAAATTTCATAATTTAAAAGTATTGTATCGGTATCAACGATACTGGCCTTTAAAAGTATCGGTATCGTATCATAAACAAAATAAGTGGTATCGCCCATCCCTACTGCAGTCGATGGGTTTTTTTGGTTAAATGCTGATATAGGGTCTGTGTTTAACACAAGCTCAAAATATCTTCATGAGTAACTGTTCTCTACACAGTAAAATCGTCAGTGTTAATTAAGCAGTGTTACTCTCCGTTTACTCTTAAGGAGTTAATTTAACAACAAATAGTGAAAAATGCCCTCTAGTGTTGGTGAAAATAATCAGAGTTGAATTCTGCATTGTTAACTTTACTCTGTTAAGCTCCATCCCTCAAGACAACCCCGAAGACCAGAGCAAAAGTTGTCTCGTCACCATTTTCTTTTGCCTTGCGCCAAAAGGTAAGCTCTTTTAATGAATTTGTTAAAAATAAGTTAAGTATTTGAGGTTAATTGTGTTACTATTAATGCATAAGTTGTAGTTATTTTTAACTTTGGTTTAAGCTCGGAAATATCGAATAGGTATTGAATAGGCAAGTCAGTATGTTGGAGAAATGTGCTTTTTCATCTCAATGTGGTAATGATAAAGCTTAAATGATGTCAGTAATCTTAATTAGATTTTCAGCTGTATTCAGCTTTGATGTTAGAATGTAAGTATAATGAATAGCACGTTATGTTGTTGTGGAATGAAATGTCTTATAGCATGTCCTACGACGTTAGATATACGTAACTCTGAATAAATTATATGATGTTATGTAAACCGTTGGACTGTTATATAAACTCTATATTTGCTTCTGTTCAGCTCACGAAAGACTAAATATGTGCCGACGACATTAATTAAGTTCTGTGAAGATAAATAAGTTGAACGCCGCCATCGCATCTTTACTGAAGCCACATTGATGGCAATAAGTTTTTATTAACTTTACTTATGCATTTGGGGGACTGTTAAACTCATAAATCTACTTAAAAACACAACATTAATTTGATCTTTATATTAAGTATTGTTTGAAGTAGTATTTTTATTGTTTATATACCATATTTAAGTTTTTGCTTTGCTTTTTAATTTTTTTTTTCATTATTAAATTTAAAAATTAAGCTGGTCTGATCGATTCTCAATGAAAAAAGAAAAACTGTCAATATTCTGACAGCTGACATTAAAGAAAAGAATAGGTCATATTTCATATAAATAACTTTATATATGATAACGATATGATTTATATATAAACGATATATATATAATTTTTATATTTAAAATAATATTTTTTGCAGTATATCACCAGCAAGGAAGATGAAGGAAAACCGTGCCAGAGGAATTGGGCCTTTGTTCCTGTACCTTCTTCATAAATGGCTACGTAAGTATCACTGTTTCTGTTTTAGTTTTAATGCATTGTTGACAACTTTTAAATGTTTTGATCACATGCCCATAATACAGCTGGTGTATTTTTCTCTTTTTTAAAACACTTTCTCCTCCTTTTTCTGTATTTTTGTCTTTCTAAGAAGCACCGGAATCATAACTATACAGAGAGGCATTTCTAAAGAACGAGGAATATCATTTGAAGGTACAAAATGAAGAGAGAAATCTCATTGTGCCACTTTTCACAGCAGTTTTTAACTGTGACTAAGGACTAACTTCATAGCAGTGTTGATGATCTTAAAATGCTTTGTTTGTGTCTTGTCAAGGCCAGAAGAGTGTCTACGTCTCAAGTAGGGATATCTTCTAGAAGGTTTGTTTTTCATTATTATTTTTTGTAGTTTTTTAATTTAACATATCAGTGATAGTCCTCTGCAATTTGCTTGTTTTTTTCAGAGTGGAACAAGCATTGAGGAGCATATTCAAGCCATCGCTGGAAGTGCTCAGCCCTGTCTCCTGGCTCAGGGAAGAATTATTCAGGTCACCAGTACTTCAGTTTTGATCAGCAGGCCATTCCATGCAAGTCAATCTCTTCTCTTGATGCCTTTGACAAATGGTTTAATGGGGTTAATTTACCCAGAAATGAAAACGGTCATCATTTACTCACTCTCATGTCGTTCCAAACCTGCAAGACTTTCATTCATCTTTAAAACACCAATGAAGATATTTTAATGAAATCTGAGAGATTTCTGTCCTTACATTGAGAGTCCACGCAACTAGCACATTCAAGGCCCAGAAAGGTAGTAATGACATCGTTAAAGTAATCCATGTGACTCCACTGGTTTAACCTTAATGTTATGCATGCATTCACAAAATGTCTGCTTTAATTTCAAACAGAACACCCATCTGTCGTCGTGCTCTCGTGTACGCTTGTCAGGGATTCATATTTTCATAAAGTGGTAAATTATTCTTTTTTTTCCTTTGTGCAAACAAAGCACTCGTGTTGCTTAATAAAGCTGAAGTTAAATCACCAGAGTCTCACGGGTTAATTTAATGATGTCTTTAACACCTTTCTGGGCCTTGAAAGATGTAGTTATAGGCTGTTGATGAAAGGATAGAAGTCTGCCAGATTTCATTACAAATATCTTCATTTGTGTTCAGAAAATGATCAAAAGTCTTATAGGTTTGGACTGACATGAGGGTGAGTAATTAATGAGAATTCAGATTTTTGGTGAACAAACTTCTTAAGGCACCCTTTGTTTCTGGCACCACTTATAACACTATTCTACACAAGATGTACACTTTCATTCAGACCACTGTGTTCAACAGATGTTGGCAAAGTGAAGGTCCTTGTATTGCTGAGGTTAGAGCAAAGCTGCTTAGCTAGGAGGTTCAACCGCTTCTGTACTGAATATAGTGATGTATTGTCATTTCATGCAGACGTGATGTATGCATGTAATTGTGTGTGTTTCTTGAGAATGACAGTATTGTAATAAATGTATCAAATCTGACGTCGTTGATCTTGTTTTCTGTTCTGTTTTTAAAACACCAAATGGGATTTAAAATGAGACAATTTGTCACTATTATAAATGTAAATGAACTCTACATAAGTGAAATATTAACACTAATTAGAGTAATTTCCCCTAGTGTTAAACTCTGGTAACACTATTCAGTGTTGAGCAGTGTTCATTTTTTACTCAAAATAGAGTTCATTTAACTCTGAAAATGTAACACTATGACAAGAGTCAGTTTATCACCAATTCTGAGTGGGACCAAATACACTCGGGCCGAGTGTTACATTTAAGTTCATTTAACACTGCACAATTTACTGTGTAGACAAAAGTGCAACACTTGACATTGCTGGATGAAGTGCCAAAGTGTTTGAAGAAATAAAGTCAATCAAAGCTACGGTTGTAGAATGAGTCTAGCACTTTCTTCTTGAGTTGAAATTGTTTGATTTTTTTAATATTGAACCTCTTCTACAATCGGTTGAGCACCTGCTATTCAATTCTGGTGCAGTTATTCTACAACATTTTTAGATTTTACTTGTCTTGAAAAAAAATGCTTGCTAAGTGTGTTCATGGGGCTACAGAGGTCGTCTGGGAAATGATCAACACAGCGAACAGGTAAACTCATCTACTCACTAGTGACTTTCACTGCTTCATTACGTTTATAATCAAACTATTCTAACGCAGTGTTTTTAAATAAAGACTGAAAGAGTTGTTAAATCTTAATGATGGCGATGCTGAAGTCATGTGACCGTGCTGTAGTTCGATTATAACCTACATTTAGCTTTTTACTTCGGATAATTGTATTTAGGCTTCAAGATTCATGAACGTTGAGTTCATTTGTGAAGATTACTACAAAAAGTGTAAGAATCGTGAACTTAGTCACAGAGCTTATTTTCTGGGTTTTTGTGGAGGAAACCAGTGTGATGTAAACTTACAGCCTACAAAAATACAATGCAGCACTGTATTTGATTACATTTTAGACATGAAATTAACTTCCAACACATTGAGTAGGAATACAGTAACTGTTAGGTGCTGTACCTGTGGAGGCAGGAACCACTGGCTGGCAGTAAGAGCCTCGTCGAAGGGCTGAGCTCGAACATAAGAGCCGTGGAAGGGTTCGGTAAACACGACACCACGAGAACAGAAGACGTCCCTCACCGGAGTACCGACAGACACAGTCTCCTGTCAATCACAGCAAACTCAAGCATTAGCAAGATGTAGATTAATTTGTTTCTTTATCAGATTTGGAGAAATGTAGCATTGCATCAGTGTCTCAGCAATGTATGCTCTGCAGTGAATGGGTGCCGTCAGAATGAGAGTCCAAACAGCTGATAAAAACATCACAATAATCCACACCACTCCAGTCCATCAGTTAACATCTGGAGAAGACAAAAGATGAAACAAATCCAGCATTAAGACGTTTTTAACTACAATACAAGTCCATAATCCATAATAACGCTTCCTCCAGTGAAAAACTGTTCTGGTGTGAATCAGGAGAGAAATCTGCACAGATCAAGCAGCTTTTACAAGACATAAGACAAGATATGTGGCTGGAGTTTGATGTGAGAGACGACAGGAGATGTACTTTTTCACTGGAGGAAGCGTTATTATGGATTATGGACTTGTATTGTAGTTAAAAACGTCTTAATGCTGGATGTGTTTCAGCTTTGGTCTTCTCCAGATGTTAACTGATGGACTGGAGTGGTGTGGATTATTGTGATGTTTTTATCAGCTGTTTGGACTCTCATTCTGACGGCACCCATTCACTGCAGAGCATCCATTGCTGAGACACTGATGCAGAGACACATTGCTACAAACCTGATGAAGAAAAACTCATTCTATTCCTGGATGGTCTGAGGGTGAACACATTTTGATTGTTGGGTGAACTATACCTTTAACACTTTCAGTAAAATTGAAAAAATCATGAGGCTCAATCACAATTACAGCTGATCAACAGCAACATGTTCATTTACAGCTGCAGCTTCGACGAGCTCATAAACAGGAAGACACACGGAGTATTCGCGGTTTGAATTTTCTGCTTGACCTGGTTCTGCTGTATGACTAATGAATCTTTCTAAGATACACACGTACATCAACACTGAAATCTAAAATCCTGATGTTAAAAAGCTCTTGGGCATTAAATGCATCATCTGCTGAAATACATGTGAGCCAGAGTGAGTGGATCAGCATGAGCAGAGCCTACTGGAACACACCAGCAGAGGGAGCTCTGATCCAGACACTCAAACATGCCTGAGTCACGTGTGATGCCTCTGACTGCAGCGATCAGTGATGTTCACATGAGCCACACCAAACCCTCCACATGAACCGGCCCATCACAGCATAATCTGACAGCGTCACTCTTCACCTGTGTGACGTCTCTCTCTCTCTCACACACACACACACACACACACACACACACACACATCAGTGCACCGCTGCCTGTGCCACAGCATGTGACGCGCTCACATTACAAGAAACAGAAAGAGGAAATAGCACACTGACACAGAGTAACACTGAGTGTGTGTGTGCGCAGTCACATGAGTAGAAGCGTGTTTCCAGGTCTGTGTCCATCCTGTGGTTTCTAAGAGACACTTCCTGTGACTTCCCTCACACACACACACACACTTGCTCACAAACACACACACTCACAGGTACTCACACACACACACACGCACACTCACAAACACACAGGCGCACAAACTCACGTGTACTCACACACGCACACACTCACAAGCTCTCACACACACACACACACACAGTCACTCACACACACACACACACACACACACACAGATACACTCACGCGTACTCTCTCACACACACACGCACGCGCACTTTCACACTCACTCACACATACACGCGAGCGCGTGCACTCGCACACTCACTCACACACGCGCACTCCCGTGCTTTTGCACACTCACAGTCATG
Organism: Barbus barbus; assembly: GCF_936440315.1. Classification (NCBI taxonomy): domain Eukaryota; kingdom Metazoa; phylum Chordata; class Actinopteri; order Cypriniformes; family Cyprinidae; genus Barbus; species Barbus barbus. Next base: position 707,694 of record NC_136758.1, read on the forward strand.
CGCACTCACACACACACTCATGCGCACTCACACTCACTCACAGGCACACTCCCACACACACTCATACCCCCGTGCACTCACACTCTCTCACACACGCACACCCCCGTGCTTTTGCACACTTGCACACTCACAGTCATGCGCACTCCCACACACTCATGCACACTCCCACTCACTCACAGGCACACTCCCACGCACTCATACCCCCGTGCACTCACACTGACACTCTCTCACACACGCACACCCCGGTGCTTTTGCACACTTGCACACTCACAGTCATGCGCACTCACACACACTCATGCACACTCACACTCACTCACAGGCACACTCCCACGCACTCTCACACACACTCATACCCCCGTGCACTCACACTGATTCACACACTCACACTGACACTCTCTCACACACGCACACCCCCGTGCTTTTGCACACTTGCACACTCACAGTCATGCGCACTCACACACACTCATGCGCACTCACACTCACTCACAGGCACACTCCCACGCACTCTCACACCCCCGTGCACTCACACTGACTCACACTGACACTCTCTCACACACGCACACCCCCGTGCTTTTGCACACTTGCACACTCACACTCACTCACAGGCACACTCCCACGCACTCTCACACACACTCATACCCCCATGCACTCACACTGACTCACTCACTCACACTGACACTCTCTCACACACGCACACCCCCGTGCTTTTGCACACTTGCACACTCACAGTCATGAGCACTCACACGCACACTCCCACGTACTCTCACACACACTCATACTCCCGCGCACTCACACACACAGACACACTCACACACACTCTTACACACACTCGCGCACTCACACACACAGACACACTCACACGCACTCTTACACACACTCGCGCACTCACATACACACACACACACACACACACACAGTGTGCTCCATCTGAAGAGAGAATAGCAGATCTGCTGTCTGTGTGTTCTGATGAGTCCGGGTCAGACGTTCACACACATGACATGCGTGACTGAAATAACGTGATGATACGACCATAGACATCCAGCTGACGCACACGTACACAGAGCAGAACTCCCAGCATGCCCGGCGGTGGTCAGTAGCCCTACTATAACTCAGAAGCAGAGCGTCGCTCACCTGCTGCTCTGAACACGTGTGACTGACTGTGGCTCCGCATCACCATGGAGACAGGCTCACCGCAACTCTCCTGCTGCCTAGCAACAGGTGTGTGATTGGACCGATCATGGCTGATCTACACGGCAAAGGATGCACATTTTTAGCTCTTAATCTGTGAATGAATCAAACACGACGCAGCAGGAGACAGACAAGAGGCGTAGCAGAGCATCCTGAGACTCCTGAACTACAGCACCTCTGCATATTACATTTTCATTAATATTTTGATTTAGCTTTTATTTTATATATTTTAATAATTATTTTTTGTAATTTTTATCAGTTTTGCCCCATTTAAATATTACTATTCAGGTTTATTTTATTTATTTATTTTTTATGGATTTCCGGTTCCTAAAGTTATTTCAGTTGGTTGCCAAGGGAACCTTTCTAATTTTAGTTTCACTTGTTTTCAATATTTATATATTATTGTATAGCTTTAATTTAATTAACAAAAATGTTTTAAATAGCTTTAGTTCACACTAATGATCTGTAGCTGTGCTCCACTCTTCAACACACACCTCACAGGACCAGAGAGAGACACGCGTGTGATCCCGTGTGCAGTCACACAGAGGAATCATGGGTATCTGTGGCTTCAGACACACTAGTCTGCGTTGATGAACACCTCTGTGTGTGTGTGTCTCGCTATGTGTGTGTTGTGTGCGTGTCTATGTGACTCTCTGTGTGCGTGTGTGTGTGCGTGCATGCGTGTTTGTGAGCGTTTTTGTGACAAATGAGGACATAAATGTGTATAATGACACAGGTATGACACAGGTATTACAAGGTGAAGGTGACTTTTCAGGACATTGACCCATGTCCCCACTCATACAGAGTGAGGTTTTTTTGGGAAAGTAGAAATGCACAGTTTCCTGTGAGGGCTAAGTTTAGGTGTAGGGCAGTAGCACATACAGTTTGTACAGTATAAAAACCATTACGCCTATGGGATGTCCCCACTTTTCACAAAAACAAACGTGTGTGTGAGTGTGTGAGTCCCTCACCTGTGATGAAGCCTCTTCAGGAGCGTCTGTGTCGCTGTACGGTGCACCACCTGCAGGTGAACATCACACATTCAGATCAAACAGGACCAGCTGTACTGTTAAAAGCATTTCTAGCACTCAAGGCCAGGTGTTTACCACGGTAAGGACTCCCTGAAGCATGGTAAAATCACTGTGAGAGGCATTAAACAGCAGCAGCGCTGTGACGTCAGACAGGCCCTTCAGCATGACTCAGATCACACACACTGATTAATCTGCACGGCCAGCAGCTGTTTGTCTTTAATTAGCAGCATCAGCTGATGAGTTTTCTGTTTGGCCCATCAGTGCTGTTGGCAGGACTTTTATTTTGACAGCACTGAACCGGAGCGCAGACACACAGCTCAATGAGCAGATTACTGATGAACTGCTGTCTAGTGTTCACTTCCCTTCAGTCACGTTCAACAAATGCTGTGATTGTGTAAAATACCATTACAGAACTAAGAAGTTCCTATCTGAAGTTTCAATCTTTTTATCTTATAGATTTATTTTTTAAATCAAGGTCAACTTTTTTCATGTTGATGCATTTTTCAAATAATATTTTGTACAATTATTTGAGTAAATATGTTCACTGCAGACATTGTTATGTGTGTGTGTTTTTGATCTTTAAATGAAATACTTTGATATCATATAGTCTTATAACGGCGTCTCTGCTCTGTAATACAAGGGGTTTGTGAGTGGAAAGTACAAGTATAGTAATAACAGTCAATTTTGACCTTGTGGGGACATTTTTTGATCCTCATGAGGAAACAAGCTTATAAATCACACAGAATGAAGTGTTTTGAGAATCTGAAAATGCCTGTAGTTTAGTGTGAGGGGTAGGGTTAGAGTAAGAGGATAGAAAATACAGTGGAAATCCGTTATGCCTATGGAATGAACCATATGTGTGTGTGTGTGTGTGGACGTGATGCGTCCAGCAGTGCTATGACCCGGTTGTGTGTGTGTGAGTGAGTGTACATGTGTGTATTTGTGAGAGAGAGTGTGTGTTGTGTGTCTTGTGTAAGTGTGCGTGTGTGTATAACTCGTTTGAAGTTATGGTGCTGCGTATAACATAATCTAGAGAAACACGTGTTGGTGATAAATCCCCTGTGATGTTTGTACTGGCTACTGTATACAGGCCACCAGGGCACCACACAGACTTTATTAAAGAATTTGCTGATGTTCTATCTGAGTTAGTACTGGCTGCAGATAAAGTCCTAATTGTTGGTGATTTTAATATCCATGTCGATAATGAAAAAGATGCATTAGGATCAGCATTCATAGACATTCTGATCTCTATTGGGGTTAGACAACACGTTTCAGGACCTACTCATTGTGGAAATCATACTCTAGATTTAATACTGTCACATGGAATTGATGTTAGAGGTGTTGAAATTATGTAGTACAAGTAGCAAAACCACCTGTAGTAACACACTAGAGAGAAAGAAATGCACCTTGTGTCAAAATAATTGATTTATTGCCCCTTATAAAACACCACCCCCCTCCCATAACTGGACACCTGTTTGGACACCCCCCACCCGTCTAAGAGACCATCTGTTTCATCCACCCGGGTAATCTGTGTGTGTGTGTGGGGCCAATGTTATGTGGTTTAAACTGTAAATGGTGAAATTGTGTTAAAGGGAAGTTATTAAAGTGTTTTCACATACATATCAAGAAAAAACATCAAACATGTACGTACAACGGTTGTTGTTTTTTTCCCTACAAGTCAAGACAAAAAAAAAAGCATTAGATATGCTAGTTTTTCTATCATTAGAATTTAAAACTAGTTAGTTTCACAGTTAAAAGAAGAAAAGTGAAACAAATGTGTATCTTACAGCAATCGTTAAAACACCAGCATAAGATACTTGTGGAAGTCTATCATCAGCTACACTGACAGCAAGTTAAACCAAAAGAAAACGCCCTGCCCGTCCGTCAGAGAGCCTCTGGCCTCTGTGTCAGACTCAGAAGGAGCTTACGAGCGCGGTCAGGCCACGCATACATCACCGATAGCATGTGTCTGTAAAAGAACAAATATACATTTCACTTAAAACTTCTCCGTAAATAATTACACCGACAGTTTTAAACATGATTAAAACGTTTTAAACACTTTGTGTGTCCCTAAAGTAAGTCATGATGTCTATTGTCTTTAAATTAAACTTTAGTTTTATTCTTCAATTTCTTTAAAATATCCTGATGATAATGCACCCAAGTGGTTTTCTCACGAGTAGATAACTCTTTGGATGTCTTTGCGACAAACACATCATTTTTACTTCAGAAAAGTTTTCGAAACGTATGACGGAACTTTTACTCACTTGACAGAGCTACGTTTCAAATGATTTACCCGGCGTTTAACAGCCAGAGGGGATACGTGTTGTTTTCTAATGTTCCTGGGAACCTTTACTGGTGTAAATTCCTCATCTAGAACACACAACTTGTACATTTTTTGGATTGTATATGTTTTTAGGTGAAGACGGCTCTTTGTGATCTGTCATCATAATAGGAATAAATGAAGATCATGAAATTAATGAAATCTTTTCTCTTTGAGATTTGTTTTAGTGCAGCTTTGTGTCGGTCCACGATGTGCAAACACGAGAACAGGGGTCCCACTCTTCTTCAGAGTTCATACTCCAGGACTTTTCAAATTTCATTACGATGGGAATAAAAGACATGGATCACATATTCATGGCCTAAAGTAATATATTCTTCCCTCCAGAGGTCTTTAAAAAGCATACACATTATGGCTATGACTTAACTATAAAGCCAGAACTGCACTGAATACACACACACACTGAGCTGAGCACATTGCCTCTGACTGACACTTTCTACATCTACAATGGTTGCTTGTAGGTCTTTCTTAGTTTGTCCACAAATGTCCTGTCCCTTGTTTTCAGAAGCCCCTTCCCTGAGAAAATTAGTCATTTTTGTCTCTTTTTTCATTTGTACAGCAACTTTTATATGGCCTTGCCCTCGTTCATGACTCTTTAGTGCTGACAGACCCATGTTACCGACATCAAAGGATTTCCTGCAAAACTTGCAATATGCCCTTAGCACATCTCCTGATACTTCTCCTAACCAGTCCCTGAACTGGGATCTTCTTTCCATTGCTTCTTAAACTTGCACTGTCTCCCTGACATTTGTGTTGCTTATTTCTGTAATTCAAGATCAGAAATGTTACAGATGCCATTACATGCTCTAGTATCTTTATTACCATCTCTTTTTACATCCCTCCTTGTTCTTAATTTGTCTTAATTTACTGTATACGTTATTGACAGTATTCAGTCATTAGGGGTTAAATGGATCGTAGTTGATCAGTAATCCATATTTATCATGAATTTAATGTTTTAAAATAAAACACAATTTTGAATAGTAAGAGAAAAGAACACTTTAAAAATGACTAAAATCACCAGCAGGTGGCAGCAAATAACAGTCTTAATGAGTGAGTCACCAGAGTAATTCTTATTAAACGATTCATTCAAAATGCTTATTCATTTAAGAATGAAGCAAATCACGGTCTTTATGAATGGTTCATTGAATCGCTTTCTCAAATGATTCATTGGGCAACGAAACAGTAAGTAAGCGGTTTTCATTCACATAAGAAATAAATAAACGATGTGAAAGAGGAAGGAGTTTGTTCTGAAATGCCTCTCTCTGTGTGTGTGTCCACAGAAAACACTGAGCAAGTAATGTTACCGAATTATTTCACCACTTCTCACGATGGAATCGTTTGAAATTGCTCGAGCGTGTAAACGAGCAAGACAACACATGTACAACTGATAAACTTTTACTCTGTGATGGTTCAATTGTATAACTAATCCGCAAACCGGTGCGGACTGTCTCCGTATGGATCACGGAACTACGGTCCATTTAACCCCTGTTAACAAGATTAGTTTACATGCTTACCAGACAACATTTGCTGAAAACGTTCGAGCACTTAATTTCTAGCAAGCACCTGCCACCGCCAACACAAGATAGCGTCACTACGTCACAGCTAGATTACTCGCGTGTCAAAACTCTGCGTCCCCGAACACAGCGCTTTCTGCTACTAACGTTAATTGTTTAGACCATTTGTAAACTGTTCTGCAATGACCAAGGACATTAAAATAATAATAATAATAATTTTCCAGGACAACAAGATTTTTTTCCAGGACAATTTATGTTTTCTCTCATTTTCCATGTCTTTTCCAGGACTGGAAAATTGGTCATTCATTTTCCAGGATTTCCAGGTTTTCCAGGACGCGTGGGAACCCTGGAGAAGCATCAACGCGAAAATTCAGTCTTGCTGTTTTAACCTTAAAACTATTACAGCTGAAACAAATCAAACTATTGCACTGAAAGCTGCACATTCATTCAAGTTTGAACATGTTAAAATTACCGCACTCTTGTAAAGAGCATCGACAAATTTCATCCATAACCTTTCGTATATTCAAGAGACAAAATCACTAAGAAAGAGAGTATAGCAAGACAAGAAAATGTTTATAGATAGAATTCAGAAAATCTGTTTGATAAATAATTGTGAAAGTGTGTTAAACGTGGATTTGTAAATGATATTTTTATTACTCCACCGGATTCAGTCGTCTTGCTCAGATAGCAGATGACACGATTCACACTTCTATTCAAACTCTCTCACGCACACACACACACACACACACACACACACACACACACACACACACACACATATATATAGTATAATAAAACACAAACACTCACATAAACACACACACACACACACACAGTATAATAAAACACAAACACTCACATAAACACACACACACACACACCCACACACACACATATATAGTATAATAAAACACAAACACTCACATAAACACACACACACACACACACACACACCCACACACACACATATATAGTATAATAAAACACACACACACACACACACACACACACACACACACACAGTATAATAAAACATAAGCACTCACAGATGTTAAGTGTGTAAAACATATGCAAAGTTCAATAATACTGTTAAAAATATTATAATAAAACACACACACACACAGTATAATAAAACACAAACACTCACATAAACACACACACACACACACACACACACACACACACACATATATATAGTATAATAAAACACAAACACTCACATAAACACACACACAC